>NW_024400095.1:0-50587 GCF_905171765.1 Bufo bufo
GCCCTTGACTAATAATCAGATGGATGAAATAAACCCAGGGTCTCCCTTTTATCCCCATGTCAGAGGTTCCTCACCTAATCTCATCAACCCCCTGGACTTACTGGGGCCCTCACATAACCCTTTGTTATCCTACTGCCCGGGGCCTCTCACTAATCCCATTATCCCCATCCTGTCAGGAGCCCCTCTCATAACACTCTTGTTGGGGCTCCTTACTAAGTTCCTGTATGGGGCCCATCACATAACCCCCTAGTGTCCTCCTGTATGGGGCCCATCACATAACCCCCTAGTGTCCTTCTCTCAGGGGCCCATCACATTGCCCCCTAGTGTCCTCCTGTATGGGGCCCATCACATTACCCCATAGTGTCCTCCTGTATGGGGCCCATCACATAACCCCCAGTAGTGTCCTCCTGTAAGGGGCCCATCACATTACCCCCCTAGTGTCCTTCTCTCAGGGGCCCATCACATTACCCCCTAGTGTCCTCCTGTATGGGGCCCATCACATTACCCCCTAGTGTCCTTCTCTCAGGGGCCCATCACATTACCCCCTAGTGTCCTCCTGTATGGGGCCCATCACATAACCCCCTAGTGTCCTCCTGTATGGGGCCCATCACATTACCCCCTAGTGTCCTCCTGTATGGGGCCCATCACATTACCCCCAGTAGTGTCCTCCTGTAAGGGGCCCATCACATTACCCCCTAGTGTCCTCATGTATGGGGCCCATCACATTACCCCCTAGTGTCCTCCTGTATGGGGCCCATCACATTACCCCCTAGTGTCCTTCTCTCAGGGGCCCATCACATTACCCCCTAGTGTCCTCCTGTATGGGGCCCATCACATAACCCCCCTAGTGTCCTCCTGTCAGGGCCCCCTCTCTGTGGTCAGTCACGTTCAGCCGGCTGCTGATGAGGTGTCACATACAGACCTGGGATGAATATGGCCGGGCAGTCATCGCTGTGAGCACCGGCGGTAAGCGGGGAGCAGTAGGCCGCACGGCCCCGACCTCTCGTACACAGTGCAGCCGAACAGCCCCCGCACACAGGCCGCGGAGAGCAGGCCGCAGCACCGGCCCCCGGCGGAGGAGCAGTCCCGGGAGAAGCAGCATCATAACTACCGACAACCTCAACTCTCCATACAGGCGGGACAGACACAGCGCCGAGCACGGGCCTTATCACCGCCGCCCAGAGGCACAGCGCCGTCCTCCCGCCCCGTGCTCACTGCTGATAGCAGCTTATGTAATGGTGGAAGCAGCAGGATTGCATCATATTATTCTTATCAGTGCACATTTTACAGTATTAATCATATGTGAGGACAGTTGTGTCACACCCAGAGCCCCCCCTCAATTAGGAGGACATTCACACTGTCCTCTCCTGGATGCAGAACTTTTCTCATTCTCCCTATTGAATGATCTCACAGCCTCTGAAACGCATCTCACAGGGTTAATATATTGTGTTCCTGGCAGCTGTGGTGGCCCTGATGTCCTGTCTTTGGGATGAGCGCACTTACAGGGACCACCAGATGGATTGTGATCTCTGTGGCTGAGGGAGAGGATGGTCACAGCCTTGGTGGTCTGGGATAGTGAAGGGGTTAATGTCAGAATCTCATCAGAATGATAGGGGTTCAGGAAATAGGTCATCAGTATCTGATCGGTGGGGGTCCCACACCCAGGACCCCCACCGATCAGCTGTTTGGGAAAGCACCAGTACTTGCAGTAGCACTGCAGCCTTTTCCAGCTTTTCCTAGGACTCAGGCCATTGACCATGCGATCATCGGTCACGTGGTTAGGCGCAGCTCAGTGAATGGCGCTGAGCGTGATACCAAGCACATCCGCTATTCAATGTACGGCACTGTGCTTGGTAAGCAGGGAGAAGGCAGAGGTGCTACTGCCTTCACAAACAGCTGATCGGTGGGGGTTCTGGGTGTAAGACCCCTACCAATCAGATACTGATGACCTATCTAGAGGATAGGTCATCAGTAAAAAAAGGAAAAAAAAAAACATTTGGAAAACCCCTTTAACCACTACAGGACTGCCGTACGCAGGATTGCGTCTTTGCAGCGGCCCTGTTATTCTGGGTGGACGCGCTGGCGCGTCCTCTCGCGAGACGTGAGATTTCCTGTGAACGCGCGCACACAGGCGCGCACGTTCACAGGAACCGGAGGTAAACTAGCTGATCTACAGCCTGCCAACGGCGATCGTTCGCTGGCAGGCTGTAGATGAGATTTTTTTAACCCCTAAAAGGTATATTAGACGCTGTTTTGATAACAGCGTCTAATATACCTGCTACCTGGTCCTCTGGTGGTCCCTTTTGCTTGGATCGACCACCAGAGGACACAGGCAGCTCTGTAATAAGTAGCACCAAACACCACTACACCCGCCCCCTGTCACTTATTAACCCCTGATCACCCCATATTAGACTCCCTGATCACCCCCCTGTCATTGATCACCCCCCTGTCATTGATCACCCCCCTGTAAGGCTCCATTCAGACTGTCCGTATGTGTCTTGCGGATCCGATCCATGGATCCGCGGAGCCTTACAGGGGGGTGATCAATAATAGGGGGGTGATCAATGACAGGGTGGTGATCACCCCATATAGACTCCCTGATCACCCCCCTGTCATTGATCACTCCCCTGTAAGGCTCCATTCAGACATTTTTTGGGCACAAGTTAGCAGAAATTTTTTATTTTATTTTATTTTATTTTTTTTCTTACAAAGTCTCATATTCCACTAACTTGTGTCAAAAAATAAAATCTCACATGAACTCACCATACCCCTCACGGAATCCAAATGCGTAAAATTTTTTAGACATTTATATTCCAGACTTCTTCTCACGCTTTAGGGCCCCTAAAATGCCAAGTTCATGTAAAATTTTATTTTTTGTCACAAGTTAGCGTAAAGGGAGACTTTGTGAGAAAAAACAAAAAAAAATCAATTTCCGCTAACTTGTGCCAAAAAAACAACAACTTTGATGAACTCGACATGCCCCTCACGGAATACCTTGGGGTGTCTTCTTTCCAAAATGGGGTCACATGTGGGGTATTTATACTGCCCTGGCATTTTAGGGGCCCTAAAGCGTGAGAAGAAGTCTGGAATCCAAATGCCCTCCTAAAAGATACTCATTGGAATTTGAGCCCCTATGCGCACCTAGGCTGCAAAAAAGTGTCACACATGTGGTATCGCTGTACTCAGGAGAAGTTGGGCAATGTGTTTTGGGGTGTCTTTTTACATATACCCATGCTGGGTGAGAGAAATATCTCTCTATAATGACAACTTTGTATAAAAAAATGGGAAAAGTTGACTTTTAGAGAGATATTTCTCTCACCCAGCATGGGTATATGTAAAAATACACCCCAAAACACATTGCCCTATTTCTCCTGAGTACGGCGATACCACATGTGTGACACTTTTTTGCAGCCTAGGTGGGCAAAGGGGCCCAAATTCCAATGAGTACTTTTAGGATTTTACAGGGCATTTTTTACACATTTGGATTCCAGACTTCTTCTCACGCATTAGGGCCCCTAAAATGCCAGGGCAGTATAAATACCCCACAAGTGACCCCATTTTGGAAAGAAGACACCCCAAGGTATTTCGTGATGGGCATAGTGAGTTCATGGAAGTTTTTATTTTTTGTCACAAGTTAGTGGAATATGAGACTTTGTAAGGAAAAAAAAAAAATCATCATTTTCCGCTAACTTGTGACAAAAAATAAAAAGTTTTATGAACTCACTATGCCCATCAGTGAATACCTTAGGGTGTCTACTTTCCAAAATGGGGTCATTTGTGGGGTGTTTGTACTGTCTGGCCATTGTAGAACCTCAGGAAACAGGACAGGTGCTCAGAAAGTCAGAGCTGCTTCAAAATGCGGAAATTCACATTTTTGTACCATAGTTTGTAAAAGCTATAACTTTTACCCAAGCCATTTTTTTTTTTTACCCAAACATTTTTTTTTTATCAAAGACATGTAGAACAATAAATTTAGAGAAAAAATTATATAGAAATGTAGTTTTCTTTTAAAAAATTTACAACTGAAAGTGCAAAATGTCATTTTTTGGCAAAAATTTTGTTAAATTTCGATTAATAACAAAAAATGTAAAAATGTCAGCAGCAATGAAATACCACCAAATGAAAGCTCTATTAGTGAGAAGAAAAGGAGGTAAAATTTATTTGGGTGGTAAGTTGCATGACCGAGCAATAAACGGTGAAAGTAGTGTAGGTCAGAAGTGTAAAAAGTGGTCTGGTCATTAAGGGGGTTTAAGCTAGGGGGGCTGAGGTGGTTAAGGAAGGAAGCCATCTGGGAGTTTTGACCTCCTTGATTTTAAGCCCCTCCCCCACAATAAGAGTGTGCTCAGTCTGATAGTATGATAGAATCCTGAAATTATATAGAGGGATCCTCATGGGATTATAATCATCCCATTAGCTTTTACATAGTTTTGTGGCGGGAAAATTTCCCGCCTAAAGTGTGTATGGGTTAGCTAAAAATAAATGGTTGCTGGGGGTCTGGGGCAGAGGTCAATCATTGGGTCAGTAAGTGACCTATGGGGTAGTGTTGCTGGGCAGGAAAGCCAGAAATGCCCAGCAACAGTTAGGACATTGGTGGGATAGTTTCAAGGCCCCCCCTGGCTTAGGGCTATATACAGTCAGGTCCATAAATATTGGGACATGGACACAATTCTAACATTTTTGGCTCTATACACCACCACAATGGATTTGAAATGAAACAAACAAGATGTGCTTTAACTGCAGACTGTCAGCTTTAATTTGAGGGTATTTACATCCAAATCAGGTGAACGGTGCAGGAATTACAACAGTTTGCATATGTGCCTCCCACTTGTTAAGGAACCAAAAGTAATGGGACAGAATAATAATCATAACTCAAACTTTTACTTTTTAATACTTGGTTGCAAATCCTTTGCAGTCAATTACAGCCTGAAGTCTGGAACGCATAGACATCACCAGACGCTGGGTTTCATCCCTGGTGATGCTCTGCCAGGCCTCTACTGCAACTGTCTTCAGTGAAATGCATGCTCAATCGGATTTAGGTCAGGTGATTGACTTGGCCAGTGCATAACATTCCACTTCTTTCCCTTAAAAAGCTCTTTGTTTGCTTTTGCAGTATGCTTTGGGGCATTGTCCATCTGCACTGTAAAGTGTAGTCCAAAGAGTTCTGAAGCATTTGGCTGAATATGAGCAGATAATATTGCCCGAAACACTTCAGAATTCATCCTTCTGCTTTTGTCAGCAGTCACATCATCAATAAATACAAGAGAACCAGTTCCGTTGGCAGCCATACATGCCCACGCCATGACACTACCACCACCATGCTTCACTGATGAGGTGGTATGCTTAGGATCATGAGCAGTTCCATCCTTCTCCATACTCTTCTTTTCCCATCACTCTGGTACAAGTTGATCTTGCTCTCATCTGTCCATAGGATGTTGTTCCAGAACTGTGAAGGCTTTTTTAAATGTCGTTTGGCAAACTCTAATCTGGCCTTCCTGTTTTTGAGGCTCACCAATGGTTTACATCTTGTGGTGAACCCTCTGTATTCACTCTGGTGAAGTCTTCTCTTGATTGTTGACTTTGACACACATACACCTACCTCCTGGAGAGTGTTCTTGATCTGGCCAACTGTTGTGAAGGGTGTCTTCTTCACCAGGGAAAGAATTCTTCGGTCATCCACCACAGTTGTTTTCCGTGGTCTTCCGGGTCTTTTGGTATTGCTGAGCTCACCAGTGCTTTCCTTCTTTTTAAGAATGTTCCAAACAGTTTTTTTGGCCACGCCTAATGTTTTTGCTATCTCTCTGATGGGTTTGTTTTGTTTTTTCAGCCTAATGATGGCTTGCTTCACTGATAGTGACAGCTCTTTGGATCTCATCTTGAGAGTTGACAGCAACAGATTCCAAATGCAAATAGAACACTTGAAATTACCTCTGGACCTTTTATCTGCTCATTGTAATTGGGATAATGAGGGAATAACACACACCTGGCCATGGGACAGCTGAGAAGCCAATTGTCCCATTACTTTTGGTTCCTTAACAAGTGGGAGGCACATATGCAAACTGTTGTAATTCCTTCACCGTTCACCTGATTTGGATGTAAATACCCTCAAATTAAAGCTGACAGTCTGCAGTTAAAGTACATCTTGTTCGTTTCATTTCAAATCCATTGTGGTGGTGTATAGAGCCAAAAATTTCACAATTGTGTCGATGTCCCAATATTTATGGACCTGACTGTAGTAGCGGTAGCGGGCAGTGTTAGGCTGTCATCCCAACAGCATCTGGAGAAAGTGCTGCCCCCGCTTGCCCTTCCCTGTTGAAAGTTTGTGTTGATTGTCACGGCTGCTTTATTAGAAGGAGGGTGTAAAGTCGCTCACTGAAATGGTCTGAAGTTTAGGCTGAGTTTATGGCTGGTCAAATTATTGTTTATGAAGTTATTGGTACAGTATATATATTGATACAGTTTAATTTTGGATTAAGTTAATCTTTAATAAAGCTGGCCGTGGCCTAATTTATTCCACCAAAATACTTGTGTCCACGTGTTTTATTATTTATTTATAGAGTTGAATATGTGTAAGTAATCTTATGGTACATTCATATGATTTATAATCCCATGAGGGGTTCTCCCTACTCTTACGTGTAACTCATTTTTAACCATCATCTTAATCTGCATAATACAGGCTGTATATTTTCTAACATATGTTTTGGTGATTGGCTTTCTTTGTTGTAGGGATATATCCTGAGATCTTTCATACACACATCTTATCCTCAAATAATCACACCAAGCCTTATCACCTCACAGTGCCCCCTATAACAGCCAAAGAGTACTGAACGCAAGCACATTGCCCCCTATTACAGCCAAAGTGTACTGAACACAAGAAGAGCGCCCCACCACCACAGTGCCCCCTAATACAGCCAAAGTGTACTGAACACAAGCACATTGCCCCCTATTACAGCCAAAGTGTACTGAACACAAGAAGAGCGCCCCACCACCACAGTGCCCCCTAATACAGCCAAAGTGTACTGAACACAAGCACAGTGCCCCCTATTACAGCCAAAGTGTACTGAACACAAGCACAGTGCCCCCTATTACAGCCAAAGTGTACTGAACACAAGCACAGTGCCCCCTATTACAGCCAAAGTGTACTGAACACAAGCACAGTGCTCCCTATTACAGCCAAAGAATACTGAGCATAGGCAAAGTGCCCCACCACCACAGCGTCCCCTATTACAGCTAGGGTACTGAATACAAGCACAATGCCCCCTATTACAGCCAAAAAGTACTGAACATAAGCACAGTGCCCCACCACCACAGTGCCCCCGATTACAGCCAAAAAGTACTGAACACAAGCATAGTGCCCACTATTACAGCTGAGGAGTCTTGAACACAAGCACAGTGCCCCACCACCACAGTGTCCCCTATTACAGCCAAAGTACTGAATACAAGCACAATACACCCTATTACAGCCAAAGTGTACTGAACACAAGCACAGTGCCCTCTATTACAGCCAAAGAGTACTGGACATAAGCACAGTGCCCCCTATTACAGCCAAAGTACTGAATACAAGCACAATACCCCCTATTACAGCGAATGAGTACTAAACATAAGCACAGCGCCCCACCACCACAGTGCCATCTATCACAGAAAAAGAGAACTGGACATAAGCACAGTGCCCACTATTACAGCCAAATTGTACTGAACGAAAGCACAGTGCCCCACCACCACAGTGCCCCCTATTACAGACAAAAAGTACTGAATACAAGCACAGTGCCCCACCACCACAGTGCCCCCTATTACAGCCAAAGAGAACTGAGCATAGGCAGAGTGCCCCACGACCACAGCGTCCCCTATTACAACCAGAGTACTGAATACAAGCACAATGCCCCCTATTACAGCCAAAGTGTACTGAACACAAGCACAATGCCCCCGATTACAGCCAAAGAGTACTAAACACAAGCATACTGCCCACTTTTACAGCCGAGGAGTCCTGAACACAAGCACAGTGCTCCACCACCACAGCGTCCCCTATTACAGCCAGAGTACTGAATAAAGCACAATGTCCCATATTACAGCCAAAGTTTACTGAACACAAGCACAGTGCCCGACCACCACAGTGCCCTCTATTACAGCCAAAGTGTACTGAACACAAGCACAGTGCTCCACCACCACAGCGTCCCCTATTACAGCCAGAGTACTGAATGTCCCATATTACACAATGTCCCATATTACAGCCAAAGTTTACTGAACACAAGCACAGTGCCCGACCACCACAGTGCCCTCTATTACAGCCAAAGTGTACTGAACACAAGCACAGTGCCCTCTATTACAGCCAAATAATACTGAATACAAGCACAGTGCCCCCTATTACAGCCAAAGAGTACTGAATACAAGCATAGTTCCCCACCACCACAGTGCCCCCTATTACAGACAAAGAGTACTGAATACAAGCAGAGTGGCCCACCACCACAGTGCCCCCTTTTACAGCCAAAGAGTACTGAGCAAAGGCAGAGTGCCCCACCACCACCACAGCGTCCCCTATTACAGCCAGAGTACTGAATACAAGCACAATGCCCCCTATTACAGCCAAAGTGTACTGAATATAAGCACAGTGCCCGACTACCACAATGCCACCAATTACAGCCAAAAAGTACTGAATACAAGCATAGTGCCCCACCTCCACAGTTCCCCCTATTACAGCCAAAGAGTACTGAGCATAGGCAGAGTGCCCCACCACCACAGTGTCCCCTATTACAGCGAGAGTACTGTACATAATCACAGTGCCCCACAACCACCGTGCCCCCTATTACAGCCAAAGAGTACTGAACACAAGCACAGCACCCCACCACCTCAGTGCCCCCTAATACAGCCAAAGAGTACCGTTACGAGCACGGTGACGTCAGCGCAGGTCCTGTTCTATCTTCATTCAGCAGGACCTGCGCTGACGTCACCTCGCTCACCACGTGATGACGTCACCGAAGGTCCTTTTCCAGCCAGGTCCTGCAGGAAGAAGAAGAAAGAAGACGAGCCCGGCTGCGCAATCAAGTGGATGAGGTGAGTTAAATTTTTTTTAATTTTTAACCCCACAATGGACCTTTTACTTATCATTCTGAATGAAAGAATGCTATTATTTTCCATTATAACCATGTTATAATGGAAAATAATAAAATATACAGAACACCGATCCCAAACCCGAACTTCAGTGAAGAAGTCCGGGTTCGGGTCTGGGTACCACAGTCAGTTTTTTATCACGCTCGTGCAAAACACATTGCACCCGCGCGATAAAAAGTGAACATCGGAAGGCAATCGCAGTCAAAACTGACTGCAATTGCGTACCTACTCGCACGATTTTCCCTGATCTCAGACGCAATGCATCCGGACCTAATCCAGACACGCTCGTCTGCAAGGGGCCTTATGTGATTTTATGAGTATGTCATATGTTCCATTGTATAATATTGTACTGAGTCTTATGTATATGATAATGGAGGCCGTATGGTTCTGAGAAGTCTTGGATAGTCTGTCTTTGGCCTCTTGCACACGACGGTCCTGGTTCCGTTCCGTGCATCGCGGAGCGCAATACGTGCGGCGGCCGGGACAGATCCAGACCAATTCAATTTGAATTGGGTGCGTGATCAATCCGTTCCGCAAATAGATAGAACAAGTTCTATTTTTTGTGGAGTGGAATGGAAGTGAATGGGTCCGCATCCATGATGTGGATTGTACACGGCCGATGCCCTGTGTATTGCAGACCCGCCGTATGTGGCCTGGAATACGGCCACGGGGGGCACACGGTCGTGTGCAAGAGGCTTAAGTATTAGACTTTCTGTTTTTCTTCCTTTTTTCATAACTGTTTTTGCACATTTATGTATTTCTGTTTATTTATTTTTTTTTGTAACTAAGTACTGTACATTTTTGCACATTTAAACCTAAAACTTTTAATGGTTTGCCTTGTTGCCTTAACGGACACAAAACATTACTAAGATTGGTGCACCACAATGGTAAATGCAATTGACAATATATGGCTAAACCCTCATTCTGATTTGAAAAATGCCAATATATTCTTATATCAAGAACATACCGGAGCCCGCGCACCTCGTCAAGGTCTCTCATAGTGGCACGGGACCTAATGTTTACCTACCTCTGCCAGTGGGCAACTACAGAGGCCGTATGGGCAATTACAGGGGCATGAGGTCCGACACACAGCAAACAGCTCCCAGGTTACCTCCAGCGTGAAATCACACATACAATGGGAGGAGGGAGGAGGCTGTGAGTCCCACTGATCACTGACTCAAGCAGTGCAGGGCACACAGGTGCACCTAAATAATACAATCAGGACTTCCATACCTCCAGGTACACATATGCAAACAAACTAACTAAATGAAGTGGTCTTAGGGCTCATGCCCACGAAAGTAAGGGCTCCGTACCCGTGCTGCAGGCCGCATACAGTGGTTCCACAATACACGGGTCACCAGCCGTGTGCATTCCGCATCACGGATGCGGACCCATTCACTTGACTGGGTCCGCAAATCCGGAGATACGGTGCGGAAGCACGGATCGGAACCCCACGGAAGCACTATGGAGTGCTTCCGTGGTGTTTCTGGCCGTGCCATTTAAGTGAATGAATCCGCAATCCGCATGCAGCTGCCCCACGGTCGCTACCCGCAGCACGGCCACGAAACCCTTACGTTCGTGGGCATGAGCCCTTAGACGGCAGAAAAAATGCTCAAATACCCCAAATGCTGTTGCGCATTTCTAGAGGGGGGAGCAAATTCCGTACATGTGATCCATTGCTAGCAGTAATCCCCAACAATGGAGGATGCCAGCAACGGACCACAAGCACCACAAAAACATCCTACACAGGTCTTAAAAAGCAGACAATGCTAAAAAACCCAAATGCTCTTCCGCATTTCTAATAGGGGGAGCAAATGCTGCACATATGATCTGTTGCTAACAGCAATCCCCAGCAAAAATGCATACAATTGAGCATGCCTGCGCACCTCGTCAAGGTCTCTCATAGTGAAACAGAACCTAACGCTAACCTACCTGTGCTAGTGGGCAACTACAGTGGCCGGTATGGGCAATTACAGGGGCTGTAATTGCCCATATGGGCCCCTGTAGTTGCCCACTAGCACAGGTAGGTTAGCGTTAGGTTCTATTTCACTATGAGAGACCTTGACGAGGCGTGCGGGCTCCGGTATGTTTTTGATATAAGAATATATTGGCGAAAGTCTAATTTTTAAAACCAGAGTGAGGATTTAGCCATTTATTGTCAATTGCATTTACCATTGTGGTGCATTAATCTTTGTAATGTTTTGCTTTATATAATGTTTTACATCCACAAATTGGGCTATCCTGCTTTGGACGTCTTTTTGGTACATGTGGTCCGCTGCAGGCATCCTCCATTGTATGCATTTTTGCTGAGGATTGCTGTTAGCAACGGATCACATGTGCAGCATTTGCTCCCCCTCTTAGAAATGCGGAACAGCATTTAGGGTTTTGAGCATTTTCAGCTTTTTAAGACCTGTGTAGGATGTTTTTGTGGTACATGTGGTCCGCTGCTGGCATCCTCCATTGTTGGGGATTACTGCTAAAATCGGATCACATGCTTGCGTGCAGGGTGTTGTTGGGGTACCAATTAGCCAGTGTTGGGGTGTGATTTGTGCTCAATTTGCAGCCTGAGTGAAGGAGAACGCAAAACTGTGTGAGTGGAGTGGAATGACACCCCCTATTACAGCCATCGAGTATAGTACATAAGTAGAGTGTCCCCATCACAGCCATAATGCTCCGATTTACAGCCACAGAATACTAAACATAAGCAGTGCCCCCATCACAGCCATAGTGCCCCCATTTACAGCCACAGAGTACCGAAGATAAGCAGAGTACCGAAGATAAGCAGAGTACCTCCATCACAGCCACAGTGCCCCCATTACATCCATAGAGTACTGAACATTAGCAGTGTCCCCATCACAGCTATTACAGCCACATAGTTCCAATCGCAGCCACAGTGAACCGCAGCTGTAGGTTTCGGTACCAGAGACGAGATGACTGTTGTGGATGGCTGAGCATTTGGTCTGGATTCTGAAGGGTGGACAGGAGTCTCCTGGCGGGGTTGCAGAGTAAATTGCTGCAAAAGTTGGGTACACTCTCGCACCATTCTTTTTGCAAGTGCTGACTCTGGTTTGGCCTTAGGGCGTCGCTGTTTCACTGTAGAGCGGACTTCTGGGTCTTGCGTGGGAATAGCGGGCTGCCATAAAATATTAGTTCCTGCAAAGCCAGTGGCGTACTGGTTCTGGCTCGGTAAAAAACGGGTTAAGTATCTCGCATCCGGCCTCTCAGAGGTGGCAGGGGGCCCTGGTTCTAGCTCCTCTTCCTCTTCAACCTCTGGATCCTCAGCAGGTTCCCAGGCTTCAGGATCTTTTATATTACCCTGATTACAAAGCTGTCCCGGGCGAATCACTGCTGTGGCATAGGGGCCACGTGTGCCCTCTGCGGGGGTGAATTCTACAGTCTTATTGGCATACAGGCTGTGGAGCCAACTGGGGAGCTCCTTAAGTTTAACAGACCTGCGATTTACATAATAGTCTCTGTTGGTTTCCAAATCGCGTATGAAGCCGAATCCACGTTCTTTGCAGAATGAGAGGACCCGGCCCAGCCTTGTCGCAGGGACTGAGAAATTGTCCACGGGCTCCCTCCAACAGTTTGTGAGTAATATCCTCATTGTATCGCTTGCATTTATGTGTTCTGGATAGCCGTGCCGTTATAATTTTGGCCGACAGTTTAGACCAGAGCTCCGTATGGGAAGGATTTGGCCATATAGGGTCACATGCAGCTTGGTCCTGACCGAACTTTTCGGCTTGGTTGCTTGGGACTATGGATGATTGACCTGGATTTCTGATATTGGCGGACGGCCTGGCTGAAGGGTCCCACAATGCGCGGGTGCAGGCTTTCATCGCTGCTTCATCTGCGAGGAACACAGGGATTTCCAGACCCCGAAACACTAATGCGGCTGGGCGAACCTCCTCTGCTCTGTCGAGTGCGACCTGTGGCGTGAGGTCCGCGCCTCCCTCCGGTATAGGGATGGCAGGTGGGACATCTTGCGCTGCCTTTTTATCAGCCATTTTGGTCTCCTTCTTTTTCCTGCTCTCCGTCACACTGCTCCTATCTATGTGCGTTGCGTCTACTGATGTGCTCGGCGTGCGCACGTACGTCACGCTCTTCTGGGTTGGCTTTGCATAGGGGAGGCGCCAGCATTGTTGGGACGATACAACAGAGGTGGGAGACACATTATTAATTACTTTGCATAAAGGGGTGGCACAATAGATTTTCCCACTATGAAGGGGGTGTAACTCACAGCGATTGTGCAGCAAATTAATCAAGAAGGCCTCCGGCAGCCATTTTAGGTTCAAGAACGACAGCCTATTCACTGACAGCGAACAGTGATAGTAACACAGAAATAAGCGTTTTTCTCACTTTTGACACTGCGATTTTGTATCAAGTAACTTGTATAGTATGCCCCTGTAATTTTCAAGCGATTTAAACAATTCTCTAGTTCAATAAAGACATTTAAAGTTTCCACTGTGTCAAAGCACATACAAAGTCTCTCAAGTAAACAAGTGGGGCTTATTCTCATAAGGCGCAGAGGATTTTGTATCCTGTTCGTATCCTGTTTGTGATGCCAAAATCTGTAATGACTAGGCCACAGGGGCAACACTTGAGGCTACTACACATGGGGGTAGTAGTTCATGTACTCACGGTTAGCAGAGCCTCCCTGGGCCGGCGTACAGTGATGGGGAAGACAGCACTAAATCCTCCGGGGCACTCTCTATTGCAGGGAACACCAGCCAGATGGAAGTTGAGGTGCCCTTGATGGTGTAGGTGTTTAAGGTGCTTTGGTGGCTGGGCCCTGTGCTTGTGACGCCAGCACCGTAAGGTGCAAATGTTGAGTGTAGTATTAGAAATGATGAGTCGGTTGTAATCAAACAGTTGAACAGTTACTGAATCAATTGTCTTCAGGTAGTCAGTACAGATACAGTTCATTTGTATGGCATGAGTGATGACTCAGAATTAGGTTCAGTAGTATTCCTTTTATCAGGTTTAGGGAATTGTCAGTTCATTGGGAGTTCTCTAGTGCTTTAGCTGTACAGGCGAAGAATAATTAGATTTACTTTAAGTCCACTTTCCATAGCACTAAGGTACTAAATATACTGTTTTCTACTTATCTTGAGCTATGCAATAAGGGCGTTTCTCCCTCGTGGCAGGCAAACTCTCTGCGATATTATTTGCAGGATACTCTCCTGAAATATTCAGGTTCACTATATCCCAGAAGACTTTTAGTGAATGACAACTTGGTGCCTTGGTCATCTGGCTGTGTCCAGGAACTTGGAAAGTTACTCTTAGTCACTTGTGCTTGTGAAGTCCATACGCCAGACTCAGCTCTAACCTTCACTAGGCTTGCTTTATATTTAGACGTAGACTTACTGTCCAGTGCTAAGCTGCTGTAACTACTCTTAGTTTGTCCTCTCCAGGATTGATCAGGTCACGGAGGAAAGAAATTGCAGCTACATAGTAGCCTGTTTCTCTCCTCCATACACTTGCTTCTCTCTCTCCTTCACTACCATACATTACTTCACTACTACACTGGAATACCCTGAGCTAGACACACCCCAAGCTATATAAATGAGTGGCGCCAGCATCACCTAGGGGCGAATGGGTGTAATGACATTGCCAGCCTGATAGAAAATACCATAAGTTGCAAATACATTAGATAAATAGGCAGATGTGTAAAGTGTCCCTGTTTACACACATATGTGAGACGCTGCAAAATTGACGCTGCCTTCTCAAACAGCTGATTGTCAGGGGTCCTGGGTGGCAGACCCCCACCGATCAGATCCTGAGGAAAGGTCATCAGTATTAAAGTCTCGGAAAACCTTTTTAAGGGCCAGTTCACACAGCGTGCCTCAATGTTGTCAAAATCCAACACTTATTCCACCGTGTTTTATTGCTGTGGTTATTAACTTTTGGATGCCGTGGACAACTTGCTCCTTAACTCCACAAGCAGACACCCACCATGGCTTCAAGCAGCTTCAGTCTGGACACTGCACCAAGACATATTCCTTCTTGGCATGGTCATGGCTTTAAACCGCTGGCCTGCGAACTGCAGCGCTGCCTCCCATTAAGAACTGAGCCTTTCATTAATCCGCCAGTGGAATTTTGGGCGTAGTGTCCATGGCAAAACTCCATCTGCAAATTCCACCATGTGAACAGGCCCAAAGAAAGTTGAGTGACAATCTTGGTGATTGATGTACAGGTCTTGGCTTTTCTGGAGTCCTGAATGGTAAGCAGGATAAGACCTGGTTCACATCACCCTTTATTTTACCGTTCTTCTGATCCATCAGAAGAACAGAAAAATAAAGAAAAAAAATGGATTCTGTATTTTAAGCATCCGTTATACTCAGTATCGGACTGGGGTACCTAGGGCCCACCAGTAAAATTTATTTTGGGGGCCCTCCGTATGGATACATTCAGATATTTCGGTACTTGCTCACAAAGCAGCAAGATGCTACCAGATGATTCAATATGGAGGTCCCTGCAGCAGTTTTGAGAAGGTAGGTCCGGGGGAAAAGAAGATGCTGGCTAGCTTTCCTCTATACCTAGAAGTCATCTCAGCTATGATTGGGTCTATAATAATAAACTGGGGAGTTTTTTAAATAATCTATACGTTTTTTACATGACCATAGGCTGGATGAGGTGCTGTACATTGACTATATGTATGTAGTGCAGTAAGTCTACTGTGTTATGTGCCACTTGTGCAGGAGGTGGGAGACTAGGGGCCCACCGGGGGATTCACCTATACTCCTGTGGGCCGGTCCGAGCCTGGTTATGCTCAGTTATGCACATTTGGCATCTATTTGAGTCATTTCCATCTGAGATTTGTTATTCTAGACGGAAAAAAAAGTCCTGCATAAAATAACAGATCTTAGACGGACGCCAAATGTGCATAACTGAGTATAACAAATGCTTAAAATAAAGGATCCGTTTTTGTTCTTTAATTTTCTGTTCTTTTAACGGAAGAGGCGTAGTGTGATGCGTAGTGATAGCCATTGTGATTAGCACCCAGCTTTCCAAGGAACAGATATAACATCATATGATTCCTCCTCCTCAATGCTGATAACCTGATGTGAACTGAGCATTACAAAGCACGATGATATAGCAGCGTGAGCGGTGTGTATGTCGCCGTGCGTGGTGTTCGGGCCTCAGATAAAAGAATCAGATGCAGACGGCCACCCTATAACTGGGCTTTAATGAGGACACATAATACCAGGCGCTCCATAAACTCCTGCCCATTATTAATAAAACGAAGCTCTATCCCGGCAGTATAATAATTGCGCAGATAATGACACAGCAGATGCGCCCATTTTACCCTCATTAATCGGATGATACACTGTGCTACAGAAAGTGGTTGATTTATTGCAGATTCTCGTTACAGGAGAGATGTCGGGTCACTACAAGGTAATGAAGGGTTAATATCTATTACAGATTTTCAACACAATGCTAAAATTTAAAGTAACATTGCACTTGGAATGAGGCACCTCCGTTCCTGAAATCCTCTGTGTTGCGGGGGAAAACATGCTCTATCCACTGAATAACTCTCAGTCTGTGACAACCCCCAAGACCAACACACTCCTTTCCTGAAATCCTCTGTGCTGCAGGAAAGCCTGCTCCTTGTACTATGTAAGCCTCTGTCGATGACTTCTGGCAAGATCAGTACATTCCTCTCCTGAAATACTCTGTGCTACAGTGCCCCACAACATCTGAGCATTGTCCTCCCCAAATACTCTGTACTTTGGGGGGACACTGTTCCACTATGTAACTCTTAGGACCTTTTCACATCATGCTTCCTGTTTAAAGGGTTTCTACCACCACACTTTCACCTATTTAGCTGTCAGACACTAGCGATCTGCTAGTGTCTGCTCTACCTAACCATGCTATTGTAATCCCTTTCTGTGCAGCGGTTACCCTAAAAAACGTAGTTTTATTGGTATGCTAATGAGCCTCTAGGTGCTATGGGGGCGTCTTTTCAGCACCTAGAGGCTCTGTCCACTCACTATTTCCGCCGCCCAGCGCGCTCCAGCCCGCCCCTCTCCTCTAGATTGACAGCCCGCTCGCGCCTGCGCCGTGTGCTTCTGTATTCGGCGTAGGCGCAGTGACTGTTGGACTGCTCCCTGCGCCGTAATCGGCGCAGGCGCAGTGAAGATGCCGGCGCAGGGAGACAGTCACTGCGCCGAATACAGAAGCACACGGCGCAGGCGCGAGAATTCGGCCGAGATGCAGAGAAGTAGTCTGTCAATCTAGAGGAGAGGGGCGGGCTGGAGCGCGCTGGGCGGTAGAAATGGTGAGTGGACGGAGCCTCTAGGTGCTGAAAAGACGCCCCAATAGCTCCTAGAGGCTCATTTGCATACCAATAAAACTAAATTTTTTAAGGTAACCGCTGCACAGAAAGGAATTACAATAGCATGGTTAGGTAGAGCAGACACTAGCAGATCGCTAGTGTCTGACAGCTAATTAGGTGAAAATGTAGTGGTAGAAACCCTTTAAGTTTAGCGCGTACACCAGAAAAGCTTCTGACATTTGCGGTAAACTCATTCATAGGGTTACATTAGCCAGATGGAGTCCAAAATAGTGTCCTTCAGCCTCTGACTAATTGGTATATGTCAGTATACCACGTGGTAGACTACATTATTCCATGCTGTAGTATCCAGTTGTAAGCCGTGTGCCAGGGTGGGCTCCCCCAGGATACAGTGAAGTCACAAACGAGGAAACAACTCCAACAGTTTTGCAAAAACTGTATTTTACTTAGGGTCCATTCACACGTCCGTAACGTGTTTTGTGGATCCGCAAAACACGGAAAGCGGCAATGTACGTTCCGCATTTTGCGGACAGCACATTGCCGGCACTAATAGAATATGCCTTTTCTTGTCCTCAATTGCGGACAAGAATAGGACATGTTCTATTTTTTTCGGGAACGGAAATGCGGACCCGGAAGTGCGGGTCTGCATTTCCGGAGCCAGGCCGCACATCATGCGGCCCTATAGAAATGAATGGGTCCGCAATTCCGTTCCGCAAAATGCGGAACAAAATTGTGGACGTGTGAATGGGGCCTTAAACGTGGTAATTGTTATGGATGTTATGTTGGTGCACCACTTCCTGTTTCCTGTTTCAGTTTGTGGCAGTTTTTTTATGTTATGTTACCAACATGGCTCCTGTGCAGTAATCCCGCGTGCTGTGTTTATTTACATCACATGAAACATGGTGTCAGAAGTATCTGTATTTGCGCTGCTGCCAGCCTTGCAGCGTGATCGTGTCTCCTGTCCGTGGATTTGAGCAAGCAATAGCAGCATAATGGCGGCTAACAGCATTCCGCTGCCTGAACCGATGAGGGTAAGCGGCAACATTTGTGATAACTGGGACACCTTCAAAACTGAGTTTGATGACTACTGCCTCGCCACAGGGTTAACCCTAAGATCACACCTGAGCGTTTTACAGCGCGTTCCTACGCGCTGTAAAACGCACAACAAGGAGACACCAATGCTTCCCTATGGAAATGGTTCTCACCTGGGCGTTTTACAGCGCGTACGATCGCGCTGTAAAACGCCCGACGCTCAAACAAGTACTTGAGCTTCTTTGGGGCATTTTGTCGCGCGTTCCCGTACATAGACTCTCGGGAACGCGCGACAATGGGCGTTCGCTTGTCTCTGTATGCACGCTTGTAAACGCCCGTACAATCGCGCATACAGAGCGCTCCTTTCAGAACGCTCAGGTCTGAACCCAGGCTAAAGGAGAAGCCTGCAGCAGTGCCGGCAGCCACTCTGAGGAGGGTGATGGGCAGTGAATGCCTCCATGTTTACAAGCATAATCTAAACCTTACAGAGGAGCAAAAGAATGACACCAAAGCCATCCTGGATGCATTAGAAACTTTCTTAAGGCCTTCTAAAAATGTCATATACGAAAGATATATATTTGGTATAATTGATATATAGTATAACCAAATATTAAGGTATACTTTATGCCGTGTGTATCTCACTGACTGGATATAGTCTTAGAAGGTATAGAAAACACTAAGGTTCTCTACTAATGGCAGTTTCTCAGAAAAGCTAATATTATTCCAGGCGTCGTTACTCAATAGCTTGGACAGTTAGATATACAAACCCACAGTGCGAGTGTAAGGCCCATTGTATTTCTTATCTGGCCATAAATAAGATGGTATGGGAACTATCAAATTGGTTCCACTAAGTCTGGAAAGATTACTTCAAAGTGTCAAAGAAGCATCCCTCCTCTTTGATATAGAGAAAGGTCCAAGGTATAATATGTAGCAAAAATCTGAAGTCTGATGTTACAACAGTGCCATCTGGAGGCAGATAGACAATATTATATTATTTTACCATTTGTTTTATACCATGTCAAGGATTAATATGACATCATTGTGTTATTAGCATACAAATACACCCACCCCACCTGATTGGAAATCCCTAATCCAGAAGGGGATGATTCTTAGATAAGGTGGGGAATAATTACTCGTGTGCAGAGCATCAGCTTACTCAAACAAACTCACTCACAAACCAAAAAAAAAACTCACAAAGGAAACTGATCACAAGAAAAATATACCAAAAGAAACTTATTTTTTTAGACTACTAGGAAGGTTCTTGAGAACTGGTCCCATCTGAAACTGTCTACCTCTGACCCAGTAACGTTTACTGTGCTTACTGCTCGTGATATTAATAAGATATTTTTCTCAGTATATAGCCAAAATTCTCCATACTGTGGGAATATATAGTGTTAGGCGCCATCATAATGGTGATTATTCAAAAGAATAATACAAAGATGCATATTGCTAATGGAAGATCTGACATTATTTGAAAAGAGGACTAAACCCTTGGAAATTTATTTTCCATAGTCTGATAGCCGAGCTGGATATTTTGTCGTATTAATATCATATATTTTTGATTGGTCATAGGGAAACAGAATCAAGGGATAACATTTATTTTTCCTATATTAATCTGTGTTTTATTGTTATAGCCTGTTTGGTAAACAGAAGATCCTAAGTTTCTTCTGGTATATAAATTATTGGTCTGCTTGTTAAAAGTATAGCATTGACGTTTTGTGATAGATAAATTTAAATTGTATTGTGCTGGTGAGATAGTGGCGTGTTGCCATATTTTGGGTATTATTTTACAGCTTTATTGTTTGTCTTTGCAATCATATCGATTTTATATTCTTTGTTTTGTATTGTGTATAATAAACTACATATTTTTTTTGCATAGACAATTGTCCCTTTATTCACTGCTTGCACAAATCTAATTAGGTTACTCGATAAAAGAACTTAGAGGCGATTATGTCCGCCTGAACAATCATATAATTTTTTTTATTATATATTTTTTTTGATCCTCTCTTTTATATGAAGATTCTTTTTATATAGAAGATATTAGACAGTACGTCTACCAGCAGCCACGCACAGGACATGCCAGTAGGAGGTGATAAGAGCCCAGTAACTACTGAGAGGGCTAATAGACTCTGTCTACAAGGACCAGTCGTCACCCGTAGTGGCAGATGTTCAAAACCACCTATGAGACTTAACCTATAGAGTATCATTTATTAACACTAAAAAAGGGGGAGATGTTATGGATGTTATGTTAGTGCACCACTTCCTGTTTCCTGTTTCCGTTTGTGCCAGTTGCTTCTGTCTTTATGTTATGTTACTAACATGGCTCCTGTGCTGTGTTTATTTACATTACATGAAACAGTAATGAACGCAACCACAGATGCTGTTTACACACAAATAAATTTACATACACCCAGCCAGGAGGCTGCGACCCTTTTGCTGCACAGGATGGCGCCCTCCAGTGGATGCTGGAGGTTAAAGCGGTGAATTTACCTACTGGCGGGCTCAAATAGAATCAGGAACAATTGTTTGGGTGCGTGATGTGGGCTAGGCTGCGGTACAGCACAACAGCTTACAATCTTATTACGTCCTATAAATCCCCCGAATAACTGATCATATAGCATATGCTTTTAGTGTAAACACCAACCTGGCTTGAATTTGTGGCGACACTTATCTTGTGTGAACTGGCTCTTTAAACATGAAGCGCTTGTTATGAGCAGTTAACAATACTCGTGGCCTGACACAAACAGAAAACCTAACTAACTGACTGCAGGTATGGTCTCAGTCTCTAGTATTCTAGGTACCAACACTATAATGAGGTGCGTGCACAATCAGTTTTACTGACCCGGTTCTGCTCTGTATAAGCTGGTGACTGTGGACAGAACAAGGGATTCTCCAACAAGCGTGCAGTACTACAGTGTCTGTGGCTTTAGGCCTCTTTCACACGACCGTTGTGTGCACCCGTGGCCGTTGTGCCGTTTTCAGTTTTTTTTCGCAGACCCCATGACTTTCAATGGGTCCGTGGAAAAAACGGAAAATGCACCGTTTTGCAGCCGCATCCGAGATCCGTGTTGACCTGTCCTATTTTTTTCACGGCCAACGGTTCACGGACCCATTCAAGTCAATGGGTCCGTGAAAGAACACGGATGCACACAAGATTGGCATCCGTGTCCGTGATCCGTGGCCGTAGGCTACTTTTTATACAGACGGATCCGAAGATCCGTCTGCATAAAAGCTTTTTCATAGCTGAGTTTTCACTTCGTGAAAACTCAGAACCGACAGTATATTCTAACACAGAAGCGTTCCCATGGTGATGGGGACGCTTCTAGTTAGAATACACTACAAACTGTGTACAAGACTGCCCCCTGCTGCCTGGCAGCACCCGATCTCTTACAGGGGGCCGTGATCAGCACAATTAACCCCTTCAGGTGCGGCACCTGAATGGGTTAATTGTACTATCATATCCCCCTGTAAGAGATCAGGGCTGCCAGGCAGCAGGGGGCAGACCCTCCCCCCCTCCCCAGTTTGAATATCATTGGTGGCCAGTGCGGCCCCCCCCCCCTCTATTGTAATAATAGGTTGGTGGCCAGTGCGGGCCCCCCCCCTCCCTCTATTGTAATTATTCGTTGGTGGCACAGTGTGCGCCCCCCCCCCCTCCCTCCCTCTATTGTAATAATTCGTTGGTGGCACAGTGTGCGCCCCCCATCGGCCCCCCTCCCTCTATAGCATTAACAACATTGGTGGCCAGTGTGCGGCCTCCCATCTCCCCCCCCCATCATTAGTGGCAGCGGCGTTCCGATCGGAGTCCCAGTTTAATCGCTGGGGCTCCGATCGGTAACCATGGCAACCACGACGCTACTACAGTCCTGGTTGCCATGGTTACTTAGCAATAGTACAATAGTAGAAGATTCATACTTACCTGCTGGTGGCTGCTGCGATGTTCGTGTCCGGCCGGGAGCTCCACCTACTGGTAAGTGACAGGGTCTGTGCGGCGCATTGCTAAATGAACTGTCACTTACCAGTAGGAGGAGCTCCCGGCCGGACACGAAATTCGCAGCTCCCAGGTAAGTATGAATCTTTTACTATTGTACTATTGCTAGTAACCCGCTGCCACCAATGATCGGGGGGGGGGGGGGGGATGGGAAGCCGCACACTGGCCACCAATGTTGTTAATGCTATAGAGGGAGGGGGGGCCGATGGGGGGCGCACACTGTGCCACCAACGATTTATTACAATAGAGGGAGGAAGGGGGTGGGGGCGCACACTGTGCCACCACCGATTTATTACAATAGAGGGAGGAAGGGGGGGGGGCGCACACTGTGCCACCAACGATTTATTACAATAGAGGGAGGAAGGGGGGGGGGGCGCACACTGTGCCACCAACGATTTATTACAATAGAGGGAGGAAGGGGGGGGGGGCCGCACTGTGCCACCAACAAATTATTACAATAGAGGGAGGAAGGGGGGGGGGGGCGCACTGGCCACCAATGATATTCAAACTGGGGAGGGGGGGGGGGTCTGCCCCCTGCTGCCTGGCAGCCCTGATCTCTTACAGGGGGATATGATAGTACAATTAACCCCTTCAGGTGCGGCACCTGAGGGGTTAATTGTGCTGATCATGGCCCCCTGTAAGAGATCGGATACTGCTAGGCAGCAGGGGGCAGTCATGTACACAGTTTGTAGTATATTCTAACTAGAAGCGTCCCCATCACCATGGGAACGCCTCTGTGTTAGAATATACTGTCGGAAATGAGGTTTCACGATCTAACTCATATCAGACAGTATATTCTAACATAGAGGCGTTCCCATGGTGATGGGGACGCTTCAAGTTAAAATATACCATCGGATTGGAGAAAACTCCGATCCGATGGTAAAAAAGGGACTCCAGACTTTAAAATTGAAAGTCAATGGGGACGGATCCGTTTGAAATGGCACCATATTGTGTCAATGTCAAACGGATCCGTCCCCATTGACTTGCATTGCAATTCAGGACGGATCCGTTTGGCTCCGCACGGCCTGGCGGACACCAAAACGACTTTTTTTTCATGTCCGAGGATCCTCCAAAAATCAAGGAAGACCCACGGACGAAAAAACGGTCACAGATCACGGAAAAACGGGACCCCGTTTTGCGGACCGTGAAAATATACTGTCGTGTGCAATAAGCCTTACTCCTCAGCTCTCATCTGTGTTCATGGCAGCAATTCCCCTTCCTCTGGACAAGATCAGGGCCTTGGACACCATCAGCTAAACTTGGCTGCAGTTCTGTTCCCTGAAGGATGCTCTCACGCCTGGATGTCAAGGGATTCTACTCACACACAGCATTGGATTCTAATGATGTCTTGTTCACAATTTAATAATATTGCAATATAGATATTGAGGTACATTAGTTCTATTACAAAATTTTATACATATATATATATACACTGCTCAAAAAAATAAAGGGAACACAAAAATAACACATCCTAGATCTGAATTAATTAAATATTCTTCTGAAATACTTTGTTCTTTACATAGTTGAATGTGCTGACAACAAAATCACACAAAAATAAAAAAATGGAAATCTAATTTTTCAACCCATGGAGGTCTGGATTTGGAGTCACACTCAAAATTAAAGTGGAAAAACACACTACAGGCTGATCCAACTTTGATGTAATGTCCTTAAAACAAGTCAAAAGGAGGCTCAGTAGTGTGTGTGGCCTCCACGTGCCTGTATGACCTCCCTACAACGCCTGTGCATGCTCCCGATGAGGTGGCGGACGGTCTCTTGAGGGATCTCCTCCCAGATCTGGACTAAAGCATCTGCCAACTCCTGGACAGTCTGTGGTGCAACGTAACATTGGTGGATAGAGCGAGACATGATGTCCCAGATGTGCTCAATTGGATTCAGGTCTGGGGAACGGGCGGGCCAGTCCATAGCATTAATGCCTTCGTCTTGCAGGAACTGCTGACACACTCCAGCCACATGAGGTCTAGCATTGTCTTGCATTAGGAAGAACCCAGGGCCAACCGCACCAGCATATGGTCTCACAAGGGGTCTGAGGATCTCATCTCGGTACCTAATGGCAGTCAGGCTACCTCTGGCGAGCACATGGAGGGCTGTGCGGCCCTCCAAAGAAATGCCACCCCACACCATTACTGACCCAATGCCAAACCGGTCATGCTGGAGGATGTTGCAGGCAGCAGAACATTCTCCACGGCGTCTCAAGACTCTGTCACGTCTGTCACATGTGCTCAGTGTGAACCTGCTTTCATCTGTGAAGAGCACAGGGCGCCAGTGGCGGATTTGCCAATCTTGGTGTTTTCTGGCAAATGCCAAACGTCCTGCACGGTGTTGGGCTGTAAGCACAACCCCCACCTGTGGACGTTAGGCCCTCATATCACCCTCATGGAGTCTGTTTCTGACCGTTTGAGCAGACACATGCACATTTTTGGCCTGCTGGAGGTCATTTTGCAGGGCTCTGGCCGTGCTCCTCCTGTTCCTCCTTGCACAAAGGCGGAGGTAGCGGTCCTGCTGCTGGGTTGTTGCCCTCCTACGGCCTCCTCCACGTCTCCTGATGTACTGGCCTGTCTCCTGGTAGCGCCTCCATGCTCTGGACACTACGCTGACAGACACAGCAAACCTTCTTGCCACAGCTCGCATTGATGTGCCATCCTGGATAAGCTGCACTACCTGAGCCACTTGTGTGGGTTGTAGACTCCGTCTCATGCTACCACTAGAGTGAAAGCACCGCCAGCATTCAAAATTGACCAAAACATCAGCCAGGAAGCATAGGAACTGAGAAGTGGTCTGTGGTCACCACCTGCAGAACCACTCCTTTATTGGGGGTGTCTTGCTAATTGCCTATAATTTCCACCTGTTGTCTATCCCATTTGCACAACAGCATGTGAAATTGATTGTCACTCAGTGTTGCTTCCTAAGTGGACAGTTTGATTTCGCAGAAGTGTGATTGACTTGGAGTTACATTATGTTGTTTAAGTGTTCCCTTTATTTTTTTGAGCAGTGTATATACATGCTAATATGATGCACTAAGTTCCCTTTCTTAGGGTTTTAGGGTGTTTTGTTCTCACACGTGTTACTTTGCACATGTTGTTTTTATACTTTTTATCACATCAAATTTATTTTTCCATATAAGATTATATTATTATGGTATTATTATGTGTATGGCCTTCCTTGTTGTAGGTTATATATATATACAGTTGCAAGAAAAAGTATGTGAACCCTTTGGAATGATATGGATTTCTGCACAAATTGGTCATAAAATGTGATCTGATCTTCATCTAAGTCACAATAATAGACAATCACAGTCTGCTTAAACTAATAACATAAAAATAATTAAATGTTACCATGTTTTTATTGAACACACCATGTAAACATTCACAGTGCAGGTGGAAAGAGTATGTGAACCCCTAGACTAATGACATCTCCAAGAGCTAATTGGAGTGAGGTGTGAGCCAACTGGAGTCCAATCAATGAGATGAGATTGGAGGTGTTGGTTACAGCTGCCCTGCCCTATAAAAAACACACACCAGTTATGGGTTTGCTTTTCACAAGAAGCATTGCCTGAAGTGAATGATGCCTCGCATAAAAGAGCTCTCATAAGACCTACAATTAAGAATTGTTGACTTGCATAAAGCTGGAAAGGGTTATAAAGTATCTCCAAAAGCCTTGCTGTTCATCAGTCCACGGTAAGACAAATTGTCTATAAATGGAGAAAGTTCAGCACTGCTGCTACTCTCCCTAGGAGTGGCCGTCCTGTAAAGATGACTGCAAGAGCACAGTGCAGACTGCTCAATGAGGTGAAGAAGAATTCTAGAGTGTCAGCTAAAGACTTACAAAAGTCTCTGGCATATGCTAACATCCCTGTTAGCGAATCTACGATACGTAAAACACTAAACAAGAATGGATTTCATGGGAGAATCCCACAGAGGAAGCCACTGCTGTCCAAAAAAAAAATATTGCTGCACGTTTACAGTTTGCACAAGAGCACCTGGATGTTCCACAGCAGTACTGGCAAAATATTCTGTGGACAGATGAAACCAAAGTTAAGTTGTTTGGAAGATACACACAACACTATGTGTGGAGAAAAAGAGGCACAGCACACCAACATCAAAACCTCATCCCAACGGTGAAGTATGGTAGTGGACACATCATGGTTTGGGGCTGCTTTGCTGCGTTAGGGCCTGGATGGATTGCTATCATCGAAGGAAAAATGAATTCCCAAGTTTATCAAGACATTTTGCAGGAGAACTTAAGGCCATTTGTCCACCAGCTGAAGCTCAACAGAAGATGGGTGTTGCAACAGGACAACGACCCAAAGCATAGAAGAAAATCAACAACAGAATTGCTTAAACAGAAGAAAATACGCCTTCTGGAGTGGCCCAGTCAGAGTCCTGAACTCAACCCGATTGAGATGCTGTGGCATGACCTTAAGAAAGCGATTCACACCAGACATCCCAAGAATATTGCTGAACTGAAACAGTTCTGTAAAGAGGAATGGTCAAGAATTACTCCTGACCCTTGTGCACGTCTGATCTGCAACTGCAGGAAACGTTTGGTTGAAGTTATTGCTGCCAAAGGAGGTTCAACCAGTTATTAAATACAAGGGTTCACATACTTTCTCCACCTGCACGGTGAATGTTTAACCACCTCAGCCCCCAGTGCTTAAACACCCTGAAAGACCAGGCCACTTTTTACACTTCTGACCTACACTACTTTCACGGTTTATTGCTCGGTCATGCAACTTACCACCCAAATGAATTTTACCTCCTTTTCTTCTCACTAATAGAGCTTTCATTTGGTGGTATTTCATTGCTGCTGACATTTTTACTTTTTTTGTTATTAATCGAAATTTAACGATTTTTTTTGCAAAAAAATGACATTTTTCACTTTCAGTTGTAAAATTTTGCAAAAAAATCGAGATCCATATATAAATTTTGCTCTAAATTTATTGTTCTACATGTCTTTGATAAAAAAAAAATGTTTGGGTAAAAAAAAAATGGTTTGGGTAAAAGTTATAGCGTTTACAAACTATGGTACAAAAATGTGAATTTCCGCTTTTTGAAGCAGCTCTGACTTTCTGAGCACCTGTCATGTTTCCTGAGGTTCTACAATGCCCAGACAGTACAAACACCCCACAAATGACCCCATTTCGGAAAGTAGACACCCTAAGGTATTCGCTGATGGGCATAGTGAGTTCATAGAACTTTTTATTTTTTGTCACAAGTTAGCGGAAAATGATGATTTATTTATTTATTTATTTTTTTCTTACAAAGTCTCATATTCCACTAACTTGTGCCTCTTCTTTCCAAAATGGGGTCACTTGTGGGGTAGTTATACTGCCCTGGCATTCTAGGGGCCCAAATGTGTGGTAAGGAGTTTGAAATCAAATTCTGTAAAAAATGACCAGTGAAATCCGAAAGGTGCTCTTTGGAATATGGGCCCCTTTGCCCACCTAGGCTGCAAAAAAGTGTCACACATGTGGTATCTCTGTATTCAGGAGAAGTTGAGGAATGTGTTTTGGGGTGTCTTTTTACATATACCCATGCTGGGTGAGATAAATATCTTGGTAAAATGCCAACTTTGTATAAAAAAATGGGAAAAGTTGACTTTTGCCAAGATATTTCTCTCACCCAGCATGGGTATATGTAAAATGACACCCCAAAACACATTCCCCAACTTCTCCTGAGTACGGAGATACCAGATGTGTGACACTTTTTTGCAGCCTAGGTGGG
Source organism: Bufo bufo (assembly GCF_905171765.1). NCBI lineage: Eukaryota > Metazoa > Chordata > Amphibia > Anura > Bufonidae > Bufo > Bufo bufo. The sequence goes on from NW_024400095.1 coordinate 28,160, forward strand.
CAAAGGGGCCCATATTCCAAAGAGCACCTTTCGGATTTCACTGGTCATTTTTTACAGAATTTGATTTCAAACTCCTTACCACACATTTGGGCCCCTAGAATGCCAGGGCAGTATAACTACCCCACAAGTGACCCCATTTTGGAAAGAAGACACCCCAAGGTATTGGCTGATGGGCATAGTGAGTTCATGGAAGTTTTTATTTTTTGTCACAAGTTAGTGGAATATGAGACTTTGTAATAAAAAATAAAAAAAATAAATCATCATTTTCCACTAACTTGTGACAAAAAATAAAAAATTCTAGGAACTCGCCATGCCCCTCACGGAATACCTTGGGGTGTTTTCTTTCCAAAATGGGGTCACTTTTGGGGTAGTTATACTGCCCTGGCATTTTCCAGGGGCCCAAATGTGTGGTAAGTAGGTAAATGACCAGTGAAATCCGAAAGGTGCTCTTTGGAATGTGGGCCCCTTTGCCCACCTAGGCTGCAAAAAAGTGCCACACATGTGGTATCGCCGTACTCGGGAGAAGTTGGGGAATGTGTTTTGGGGTGTCATTTTACATATACCCATGCTGGGTGAGATAAATATCTTGGTCAAATGCCAACTTTGTATAAAAAAATGGGAAAAGTTGTCTTTTGCCAAGATATTTCTCTCACCCAGCATGGGTATATGTAAAATGACACCCCAAAACACATTCCCCAACTTCTCCTGAGTACGGCGATACCACATGTGTGACACTTTTTTGCAGCCTAAATGCGCAAAGGGGCCCACATTCCTTTTATGAGGGCATTTTTAGACATTTGGATCCCAGACTTCTTCTCACGCTTTAGGGCCCCTAGAATGCCAGGGCAGTATAAATACCCCACATGTGATCCCATTTTGGAAAGAAGACACCCCAAGGTATTCAATGAGGGGCATGGCGAGTTCATAGAAAAAAATTTTTTTTTGCCACAAGTTAGCGGAAATTGATTTTATTTATTTTTTTCTCACAAAGTCTCCCTTTCCGCTAACTTGGGACAAAAATTTCAAACTTTCATGGACTCAATATGCCCCTCACGGAATACCTGGGGGTGTCTTCTTTCCGAAATGGGGTCACATGTGGGGTATTTATACTGCCCTGGCATTCTAGGGGCCCTAAAGCGTGAGAAGAAGTCTGGAATATAAATGTCTAAAAAATTTTACGCATTTGGATTCCGTGAGGGGTATGGTGAGTTCATGTGAGATTTAATTTTTTGACACAAGTTAGTGGAATATGAGACTTTGTAAGAAAAAAAAAATAATTTCCGCTAACTTGGGCCAAAAAAATGTCTGAATGGAGCTTTACAGGGGGGTGATCAATGACAGGGGGGTGATCAATGACAGGGGGGTGATCAGGGAGTCTATATGGGGTGATCACCACAGTCATTGATCACGCCCCTGTAAGGCTCCATTCAGACGTCCGTGTGCGTTTTGCGGTTCCGATCCATCTATCAGTGGATCCGTAAAAATCATGCGGACGTCTGAATGGAGCTTTACAGGGGTGTGATCAATGACAGGGGGTTAATCAATGACAGGGGGGTGATCAGGGAGTCTATATGGGGTGATCACCACAGTCATTGATCACGCCCCTGTAAGGCTCCATTCAGACGTCCGTATGCGTTTTGCGGATCCGATCCATCTATCAGTGGATCCGTAAAAATCATGCGGACGTCTGAATGGAGCTTTACAGGGGTGTGATCAATGACAGGGGGGTAATCAATGACAGGGGGGTGATCAGGGAGTCTATATGGGGTGATCACCACAGTCATTGATCATGCCCCTGTAAGGCTCCATTCAGACGTCCGTATGCGTTTTGCGGATCCGATCCATCTATCAGTGGATCCGTAAAAATCATGCGGACGTCTGAATTGAGCTTTACAGGGGTGTGATCAATGACAGGGGGGTAATCAATGACAGGGGGGTGATCAGGGAGTCTATATGGGGTGATCACCACAGTCATTGATCATGCCCCTGTAAGGCTCCATTCAGACGTCCGTGTGCGTTTTGCGGATCCGATCCATCTATCAGTGGATCCGTAAAAACCATGCGGACGTCTGAATGGAGCTTTACAGGGGTGTGATCAATGACAGGGGGGTAATCAATGACAGGGGGATGATCAGGGAGTCTATATGGGGTGATCACCACAGTCATTGATCATGCCCCTGTAAGGCTCCATTCAGACGTCCGTGTGCGTTTTGCGGATCCGATCCATCTATCAGTGGATCCGTAAAAATCATGCGGACGTCTGAATGGAGCTTTACAGGGGTGTGATCAATGACAGGGGGGTAATCAATGACAGGGGGGTGATCAGGGAGTCTATATGGGGTGATCACCACAGTCATTGATCATGCCCCTGTAAGGCTCCATTCAGACGTCCGTGTGCGTTTTGCGGATCCGATCCATCTATCAGTGGATCCGTAAAAATCATGCGGACGTCTGAATGGAGCTTTACAGGGGGTTGATCAATGACAGGGGGGTAATCAATGACAGGGGGGTAATCAGGGAGTCTATATGGGGTGATCAGGGGTGATCAAGGGTGAATAAGGGGTTAATAAGTGACGGGGGGGGGGTGTAGTGTAGTGTGGTGCTTGGTGCAACATATTACTGAGCTACCTGTGTCCTATGGTGGTCGATCCAAACAAAGGGGACCACCAGAGGACCAGGTAGCAGGTATATTAGACGCTGTTATCAAAACAGCATCTAATATACCTGTTAGGGGTTAAAAAAATCACATCTCCAGCCTGCCAGCGAACGATCGCCGCTGGCAGGCTGGAGATCCACTTTCTTACCTTCCGTTCCTGTGAGCGCGCGCGCCTGTGTGCGCGCGTTCACAGGAAATCTCGCGTCTCGCGAGAGGATGCGCCAGCGCGTCCACTCGGAATCAATCAACCACCTCCAGGACGCGTCTGTGCGTACAGCGGTCCGGAGGTGGTTAAATGGTGTGTTCAATAAAAATATCTTAACATTTTATTCTTTGTGTGTTATTAGTTTAAGCAGACTATGATTGTCTATTGTTGTGACTTAGATGAAGATCAAATCACATTTTATGACCAATTTGTGCAGAAATCCATATCATTCCAAAGGGTTCACATACTTTTTCTTGCAACTGTATATATATATATATATATAGTATCCAAAGAATGAGGCAGCACTCCAGATAAAATGAAGAAAGTGGATCCTTTATTCCCCTCTGTGCAACGTTTCAACCGTCTCAATGCGGTCTTTCTCAAGCATATCAAAATGGTGTCATACACGGGTATATATACCCACAATCCATAGCAAACAATAAAAGTGACAATTATACAATATTGAGTGTAATTACGTGACAAAAGCAGTATAAAGTATATCAAAACTGACGTGATTTGTATGACCTGATGATTTGCATAACCTAATATTCTACACAGTGCAATACAGTGTACATGTACATATTGATCATAGTAATAACATGACTGTGAGTTAATTGACCATAATCAAGTTTATCAACACCTGGGTGCATAAACAGAGTGAATAATACAGTGAAATTAAAACCACTCACACTGCGGCGCATGGACAGGAGTGCCAAAGTCCGCGTCCTCACCACTGAACCACGCATGCCCAGAGTCCTCATCACGTCACAGGGGCAACACCCTAAAGGAGGAGCCCAGCGCCATCACAGTGGAGACGTGTAAACACCTGACCAGTGCGATCGTCACGTGACCCCTCAAGAGGATATGTCAGGCGGGACCCTGCCCACGAAGCCGGACACGCGTCGCCAGGCAACAATATACACATTGCTGTCACGGCAAACGTCAGCCCAACACCGCGCGCAGAGGCCCGCCCCAAACCAAGGACAGATTCGTACAATCGGCAACAAGGATCAGCAGGGGGAGGGGAGAGAAATACTGACAACGGGAGAGAAACACAAAGGGCACAGCAACATAGAAGTAAATGAATAGATAGAGGGAAACCAATGAGTTCCCCTATGGGTCACTATATATGAAATTCAAAAATGTAAAGATAGGAGTGACAGTGGTTTATTAGAGTATATCGACACTAAAAGAAACCTTCATGATTTGTGCCATACTGATAATATAAGACAACAGGACGGGGGCCAAAGGGTCACGCCGCTCTCACGGTAGAGACCCCAGGTCCAATGAGGGTTTGGGATCAGAGACACGTCCATGCCACCGGACCCAAACCCAACAACCGACCCCTAAGTCTGTTATTCAAACAGAAAAAAACACCACTCCAAACAAACAATATAGCCATGGTTGACCCACATATTATGTAGCATAAACAATGTACACGCGCCCCAAGGTTCTCCCCCATCAGCACAGTCCTCATGGTCTCAATGTTGATTTTAAGTGGAGTGTAGTATAGGATGTGGCTGCTCATTATCTTCTTGTGTTCCTCTCTGTTCTATGCCCTGGTGTATGTGAATTCTTCATTGGTGTCATCAATTAAGTAATTCATTTGTTTCAGATAGATGTACAGTGTTTACTGCCTTATTGCTTATACAATCTTTTTTCTTTCTCTAGATTATTGGTGCTCCACTGGCGGTGCTCATGGACGGTGTGCCTCCTGCTCTGCGTCTCTGTGTTGGGACTGTGCTGATGGGGGAGAACCTTGGACCTGTTCTATTGATATACCTTTGCCTCTGTGTGGAATAATATTTACAAGATGCCTATGGGTGGTTTTGTATATCCTTATTTTGTGTTTTCTCTACTTTGCATTTTCTGCAGTGTTAGTACTGCATGGGAGAGGTTTGAGGGGCCTCAGTCTTATTGATATACTGGGGCTTTTGTGTGGTATAACATTGATAATTTTCATATGAATGTACTGCTGTGTTGATGTTTGACCGACCATATGCTGCTGCTTAGGATCTATTTTTAACCGCATGGGTATTATTGTACTTTGTAATTTGTGTCATAAATAAAGAGTGTATATTCTTCATTACTTATTTATGTGTGGCTATTTATTCGGTGTATGGTGATACAATTACCACGCATGTACTATAAGCTTGCTGGAGTTCACCAGATCCGGCCCAACCAGATACTGCCATATGCCACTGGACCTCATTGACTATAATGGTATGCAGCTGGGATCTGTTCACTTTCTGGCAAAATGTCGGCTTTTGGCAAGACAAAAAATGTTGCATGCAAAGGCAATGGGGTCCGGCAATGAACAACAGTATCCGGCTGTGCCGGATCCAGTGAACTTCAGCAGCCTTTTGTATGCTAGAATAGGCTGCTGAATCAGTTAAATGAAGGTATGAACCTAACCTCCCAGATACCATAATATCCTATGGGTGTTGGTATGGCATCTGTAGTAGACATGTAATGTGGGTTCCTATACCTATCATGTGTCAGTGATGCAGATGTGATATACAGTGTCTATAGTACAAGGATGGCCAACCTGAGGCTCTCCAGCTGTTTCAAAACTACAACTCCCATCATGCCCGGACAGTCTACAGCTATCAGCCTACAGCAGGGCATGGTGGGAGTTGTAGTTTTACAACAGCTGGAGAGCCACAGGTTGGCCATGCCTGCTATAGTACATACTGTACCTGGCCTGTGCTGAGGTGAGTTGAGGAATAATAGCTCCTCCTATACATTCTCAGTAGCTCTAAGACTAGACCATGCGGCTATTGACCCTGAATTCATCAGATTAAAATGACTCAAGGACCGCTTCTCAGATTATTAATGATTTTCAGACTGGAATGATATCAGCATAATAGGATTTTCACACGCTCCCTGCTGAGCTGTGCTTCATGTGATGATCAAGTGTGGTACCTATTTTGTTGTTTTGTGGGTATTGGTGCAGCGGACTAGTCCCAGGCGTCTGGGGTATCCGTTGACCCTTAGGAGGTTTGTACGAAATATGTAGAGCAAGTAGTCATGACGCCAGTTGCAGTTAAGCAATGAGGACATGGAGTCCCTTTGTAGATGGTGGTAGTGTGGGTACCCAGATGTAGGATTGCCAGAGTAGTGTAGAGTGGCCTACAATCTCTTTGACGGTGTTGTATAGACGTGTAATGGTGCTCCTACCTGGATATCCTTGGATCCCAGACGTGGTAGTCCGAAGCAAGTGCAAAAGGGGGTTGTTGAACGTGGGTGATGAACAAGTTGAATAAATGGAGTCCAGACTTTGTATCAACTTAGAACACAATTTTACTTGGCATAAACGATAATCCAAACAGTTTCCAAATGGTATCTTGGTCATCAGCAGGTATTGGCTTAACTTCTGCAGGCAAACACTTCTGCAACAATCTCAGCACTGCTATGCTGTAGCTTTCTCAGCTCTACTATTCTAGCTGGATCAAATAGGAAACCTTCCCACTTCTGGTAGAACTTAGCTTAGCTGTAGTCTGTCTCTTACTGTATCTTTAGTCCTAGGAACTTCTTCCTGGCTTCAAGCTCACTTAGCTTGGATATAGGCAATGCAAGCCCAGGAGGGGACAAGCAACCATGTAGACTTCTCAGGCAAGGCCTGCTGACCGACACACAACCTCCCCTTAGGAAGGGTAAGCTAGACTGACCTCTAACTAACTAACTAACTCCTCCCTCTCTCGAGAGGGCTGGAATGGAACAAACAGGTTCCTCTCCAGGGAAACTAGCTCTACACAGACTGCCGCCACCTGCTGGTGAACCAGGCACATTACATGTTAACAGTAGTTCATAAGGAAATATAAATACACTCATTGCATGATATGGCATTATATGCATAAGATGACACAGGATGCGGCAACAGAGATAGTGGGGGTACAAAAGAGGTGGTAATGCCACTCTGGGTCATTACATTGGCAGGTTAAACTTTTGAAACGGGAGGATGGAGCAAATGTCCACATACTCATCCTTCCAAATCCATTCCTTAACTCCTTAAGGACCGGGCTCATTTTTACCTTAAAGACCAGGCCATTTTTTGCAAATCTGACCAGTGTCACTTTATGTGGTGAAAACTTTAAAACGCTTTGACTTATCCAGGCCATTCTAAGATAGTTTTTTCGTCACATATTGTACTTCATGACACTGGTAAAATTGTAAAAAATCTTTTTTATTTATAAAAAAATACCAAATTTGCAGAAAATTTGGAAAAATTAGCAAATTTCCAAGTTTAAATTTCTCTACTTCTATAATACATAGTAATACCTACAAAAATAGTTATTACTTTACATTCCCCATATGTCTACTTCATGTTTGGATGATTTTGGGAATGACATTTTATTTTTTGGGGAAGTTACAAGGCTTAGAAGTTTAGAAGCAAATCTTACATTTTTTTGAAATTTTTAAAAACCCACTTTTCAAGGACCAGTTCAGGTCTGAAGTCACTTTGTGAGGCTTACATAATAAAAAAAACCACCCAAAAATCACCCCATTCTAGAAACTACACCCCTCAAGGTATTCAAAACTGATTTTACAAACTTAACCCTTTAGGTGTTCCACAAGAATTAATGGAAAATAGAGATACAATTTAAAAATTTAACTTTTTTGGAATATTTTCCATTTTAATATTTTTTTTCCAGTTACAAAGCAAGGGTTAACAGCTAAACAAAACTCAATATTTATGGCTCTGATTCTGTAGTTTACAGAAACACCCCATATGTGGTCGTAAACTGTTGTACGGGCACACGGCAGGGCGCAGAAGGAAAGGAATGCCATACGGTTTTTGGAAGGCAGATTTTGCTGGACTGGTTTTTTGACACCATGTCCCATTTGAAGTCCCCCTGATGCACCCCTAGAGTAGAAACTCCAAAAAAGTGATCGCATTTTAGAAACTACGGGATAGGGTTGCAGTTTTGTTGGTACTATTTTACGGTACATATGATTTTTGGTTGCTCTATATTACACTTTACACAATGATTTATTTTTTAAAAACAAAAAAAATCATGTTCTAGTGTTTCCATAGTCTGAGAGCCATAGTTTTTTTTTAGTTTTTGGGCGATTATCTTGGGTAGGGTATGATTTTTGCGGGATGAGATGACTGTTTGATTGGCACTATTTTAGGGTGCGTGTGACTTTTTGATTGCTTGCTATTACACTTTTTGTGATGTAAGGTGACAAAAAATGGATTTTTTTACACCGTTTTTATTTTTATTTTTTTACAGTATTCACCTGAGAGGTTAGGTCATGTTATATTTCTATAGAGCCGGTCGATACGTACACGGCGATACCTAATATGTATACTTTTTTTGATCGCTTGCTATTACACTTTTTGTGATGTAAGGTGACAAAAAATTGTTTATTTAGCACAGTTTTTATATATATATTTTTTTACGTTGTTCATTTATGGGGATATTAGCATATTTTAAAAGTGTTTATTTTAAGAGAACGGTGCCAGGCAGGGAGTTATAAAGCATACTGTTATGTACTGCTGACATTAGCACATCGCTAATGTCAGTCAGCTACATAACGTTATTTCTGATAACAGAAACCCTTTACGTTTTTGAGCTTTAGCTCTGACCTTCTCCCCATCAGTGATTTTCAGGGACCTGCGCCCTTCAATCATGCGTTGTTAATTACATCCTGATTTACATTTCAAATCATGGATGCATTTACGTGAATGTGACTTCTTTTTTTAATTAATCTTCATAGATTATAAGGGCAAATTATTTTTGCTTGGCTGCAATCAGAGATCTCAGTCTTACATTGCACGTCATATTATTAATATCAGGAACTAAAATACGTAATGATACACAGTGGCAGATTATCATTGCATGTACAAGGGAACAGCCTGACAGAGAGAGGCTTTTTTTAATTCAATATATAAGGCTGAGTGTGCAGCGACCGGGTCCGCAGGGGCAACACGTGAGGCTACGGTGGGCAGATGGGAGTAGTAGTAGTTTTTGGTACTCAGTTAGCAGAGCCTCCCTGGGCCGGAGTGCAGTGATGGGGAAGACATCTATTGCAGGGGCACTCTCTATTGCAGGGAACATCAGCCAAATGGAAGTTGAGGTGCCCTTGATGGTAATGGGTATGCTTAAGGTGCTTTGGTGGCTGGGCCCCTGTGTTCGTGATGCCAGCACCATTAGGTGCAAATAAAGTTGGTAGAAAGGATGAGGAGTCAATTGTAGTAAACAATAGAACTTTTACTAAATCATTTGTCTTCAGGTAGTCAGTACAGTCCATTAGTACAGAAGAAGGTAATAGTTCAAATATCCAATAGGCAGTAATCCTTCTATCAAGCTGGGCAGTTGTCAGTTAAGGAGTTTTCCTAAGGCAATTGCTCTAACAGGCAAGACATAGATTGTTGCTGATATAGTTTCACACTAGGTCCACTTGCTAGCACTCAGGTACTGAATATAATGTTTTCTTACTTATTTTGAGCAATCCAATAAGGGCGTTCTCCCTCGTGGCAGGCAAACTCTCTGCTACATTATTTATGCAGGATGCTCTCCTGAAAATGTTCAGGTTCACTAGGTCCCAGAAGGCATAGTAACATAGTACATAAGGCCGAAAAAAGACATCTGTCCATCCAGTTCGGCCTGTCATCCTGCAAGTTAATCCAGAGGAAGGCAAAAAAAAAAACCTGTGAGGTAGAAGCCAATAACTCCCTGGATCAACGACCCCTCTCTAGTAGCTATAGCCTGTAATATTATTACTAGAGATGTCGCTAACATAAAATTTTCAATTCGTGAACGGCGAACACGAATTTTCGCAAATGTTCTCGAACGGGCGAACCGGGCAAACCACCATAGACTTCAATAGGCAGGCGAATTTTAAAACCCACAGGGACTCTTTCTGGCCACAATAGTGAATGAAAAGTTGTTTCAAGGGGACTAACATCTGGATTGTGGCATGCCGGAGGGGGATCCATGGCAAAACTCCCATGGAAAATTACATAGTTGACGCAGAGTCAGGTTTTAATCCATAAAGGGTATAAATCACCTAACATTCCTAAATTGTTTGGAATAATGTGCTTTAAAACATCAGGTATGATGTTGTATCGATCAGGTAGTGTAAGGGTTACGCCCGCTTCACAGTGACAGACCAAACTCCCCGTTTAACGCACCGCAAACAGTCCATTTGCACAACCGCAAACTCCCCATTTGCACAAGGTTGGATACCAAGCTAGCCATGTCCCATTCCTTGTCCTCACTGATGTCATTAAAGGTCTCTTCCTCCACCCAGCCACGTACAACACCAAGGGTCCCTGATAGGTGACAACAAGCCCCCTGGGACGCCTGCTGTGGTTGGTCTTCCACCTCCTCAAAGCCACCTTCCTCCTCTAACTCCTCTTCTTCAGACTCCTCTCTCTGTATTGTCACAGGTCCAGCAATCGACGACGACAAGGCTGCTTCTGGTGGTGATGGTGACCACAACTCTCTTCATGCTCATCTACGGCCTGATCCAGCACTCTTCGCAGGGCACGCTCCAGAAAAAACGCATATGGGATGAGGTCGATGATGTTGCTTTGGGTTTGACTGACCAGGTTTGTGACCTCCGCAAAAGGACGCATGAGCCTACAGCCATTGTGCATGAGCGTTCAGTAACTCGGCCAAAAAATACCCAGCTCCGCAGAGGCTGTCCTCTTTTTTTTTAATTAAAAAAAATCTGTTCTTAACAGTTTCATCTCTGTTTTGTCCCCTATCAGGGGCCGGTGTATGGAATAGATTTTAGGAACTGGGAGATGGAAAAAGATGCTTGGTCGGTCCTCTTACTTCCAATTTGGGGCACTGCGCGTGCGCCGTGTAATGTACTGTGCAATCCCAATATGAGTGGTGTGTTTAAGTAGTACTATTCCTATCAGTTTAATCCCTGTTACGTCCCCTATCAGGGGACGTGTATGGAATAGATTTTAGGAGCCGGGTGATGGAAAAAGATGCTTGGTCGGTCCTCTTACTTCCAATTTGGTGCACTGCGCGTACGCCTTGCAATGTACTGTGCCACCAGATATGAGTGGTGTGTTAAGTAGTACTATTCCTATCAGTTTAATCCCTGTTACGTCCCCTATCAGGGGCCGGTGTATGGAATAGATTTTAGACAACCGCAAAGAGTTGTCAATAGTTGACACACTCATGACATAAATTTTATTCCTCTATGCGTCAATCTTGGTGTAGTGATGACTGTGCTCATGCGCACGTTTGGGAGATTGCAGGCGATGGGGGTTTTTCAAAGTCTATGGTCGTGCTGAGGTAGTTCAGTGACAGTTAAGTGACCCAGAAAACAATGATTCTGCAGTGTGGGCCCATTGTTGGCCTAGTAGGCTTTAATGATCACCTTAGATGATCACAAAGAAAATTAATGTTTTTTCTATGCAAAATTATCCAGCCGATCACTTTTGGTCTGTTCACAATGAAGCAACGACCTTATCATCTGGGGTGTGCCAACATTGCCATTGCCAACACACACATAGAGGTGGTCGCTTCATTGTGATACGCAAGCCCCTTCACCACAACAAGGTAACGATCACGAAGGGGAATTGACACATGTATGTGCCTTTTTTTTTTTTTGATTTTGCAGCCACAGTGCAGCACCAGAGGCCAGAAAAATTAGGCATGTACACATGCCTGAAAAATTAGGTATTGTATTAATGTTTTCCAGGCAGAAAGTGCACTAAAACATTTTGGCTTGAACCCTAGTTGGTGGCAGATAAGTCACGCAAGTCATCCGGCATGCAGAGATAAAATACAGCAGCGTGTGGACCATTTTTAGCCCAAGGCAGCTCATCTCATCAGCAGGCCTTTATTAGTCAAATGTATCGCCCACTGTCAGTACCTTCGGGATCCATGCCTCATTCATCTTAATAAAGGTGAGGTAATCTAGACTTTTTTGACCTAGGCGACTTCTCTTCTCAGTGACAATACCTCCTGCTGCACTGAAGGTCCTTTCTGAAAGGACACTTGAAGCAGGTCAGGCCAGAAATTCTATCGCAAATTGGGATAGCTCAGGCCACAGGTCAAGCCTGCACACCCAGTAGTCAAGGGGTTCATCGCTCCTCAGTCGATATCTGCAGTTAAGGCGTGGTAGTCTGCTACCTGTCGGTCGAGTCGTTCTCTGAGGGTGGACCCCGAAGGGCTGTGGCGATGCGTAGGACTTAAAAAGCTCTGCATGTCCTCCATCAACAACACGTCTGTGAAGCGTCCTGTCCTTGCCGGCGTGGTCATGGTAGGAGGATTACTTTCACCTCTTCCCCTGTTAGATTCCCGTTGTGCTGTGACATCACCCTTATACGCTGTGTAAAGCATACTTTTTAACTTGTTTTGGAACTGCTGCATCCTTTCCGACTTCTGGCAATTCGGTAACATTTCAGCCACTTTCTGCTTATACCGGGGGTCTAGTAGCGTGGCCACCCAGTACAGGTCGTTCTCCTTCAGCCTTTTTATACGAGGGTCCCTCAACAGGCACGACAGCATGAAAGACCCCATTTGCACAAGGTTGGATGCTGAGCTACTCATGTCCCGTTCCTCGTCCTCAGTGATCTCACTGAAAGTCTGTTCTTCCCCCCAGCCACGTACAACACCACAGGTACCAGATAGGTGACAACGAGCACCCTGGGATGCCTGCTGTGGTTGGTCTTCCTCCTCCTCCTCAAACCCACATTCCTCCTCTGACTCCTCTTCCTCACACTCCTCTTCCAGCGTTGCCGCAGGTCCAGCAAGCGATGCTGATAAGGCTGTTTCTGGTGGTGATGGTGACCACAACTCTTCCTCTTCATGCTCATCTACGGCTTGATCCAGCACTCTTTGCAGGGCACGCTCCAGGAAGAAAACAAATGGGATGATGTCGCTAATGGTGCCTTCGGTGCGACAGACTAGGTTTGTCACCTCCTCAAAAGGACGCATGAGCCTACAGGCATTGCGCATGAGCGTCCAGTAATGTGGCAAAAAAATTCCCAGCTCCGCAGAGGCTGTCCTAGCACCCCGGTCATACAAATACTCGTTGATGGCTTTTTCTTGTTGGAGCAGGCGGTCAAACATTAGGAGTGTTGAATTCCAATGTGTAGGGCTGTCGCAAGTCAAGCGCCTCACTGGCATGTTGTTTCGCCGCTGGATATCTGAAAAGTGCGCCATGGCCGTGTAGGAATGCCTGAAATGGCCACACACCTTCCTGGCCTGCTTGAGGACGTCCTGTAAGCCTGGGTACTTATGCACAAAGCGTTCTACAATCAGATTCAACACATGTGCCATGCACGGCACATGTGTCAACTTGCCCAAATTCAATGCCGCCAACAAATTGCTTCCGTTGTCACACACCACTTTGCCGATCTCCAGTTGGTGCGGAGTCAGCCACTGATCCACCTGTGCGTTCAGGGCGGACAGGAGTGCTGTTCCGGTGTGACTCTGCTTTCAGGCAAGTCAACCCCAAGACGGCATGACACTGTCGTATCCGGGATGTGGAATAGCCCCTGGGGAGCTGCAGCTGATGTGGAGCAAGATGCAGCAACAGAAGAGGACTCAGCCGAGGAGGTTATGGAAGAGGATGGAGTAGGAGGAGTAGAGGAGGTGGCAGCAGGCCTGCCTGCAAGTCGTGGCGGTGTCATCAACTCCTCTGCAGAGCCACGCATTCCATGCTTGGCAGCCGTCAGCAGGTTTACCCAATGCGCAGTGTAGGTGATATACCTGCCCTGACCGTGCTTTGCAGACCAGGTATCAGTGGTCAGATGGACCCTTGCCCCAACACTGTGTGCCAGACATGCCATGACTTCCTTTTGCACAATCGAGTACAGGTTGGGGATTGCCTTTTGTGCAAAGAAATTTCGGCCAGGTACCTTCCACTGTGGTGTCCCAATAGCTACAAATTTTTTGAAGGCCTCAGACTCCACCAGCTTGTATGGTAAAAGCTGGCGGGCTAAGAGTTCCGACAAGTCAACTGTCAGACGCCGGACAAGGGGGTGACTTTGTGACATTGGCTTCTTACGCTCAAACATGTCCTTGACAGACACCGGACTGTGGGCATATGAGCAGGAACTGCTCAAGGCGAGAGACGGAGTGGCGGATGGTTGAGAGGGGGCAAGGAGGACAGCAGTGGTTGATGTGGCTGAAGATGCTGGACCAGGAGGAGGATGGCGGCTTTGAGTTTGTGTGCTGCTTGTACTCATGTGTTGATCCCATAGGTGTTTGTGATTTGAGATCATGTGCCTTCGCAAAGCAGTTGTACCTAGGTGGGTGTTGGACTTCCCACGACTCAATTTCTTTTGGCACAGGTTGCAAATGGCATCGCTGTTGTCAGAGGCAGACACACAAAAAAAATGCCACACTGATGATCTCTGCAATGACGGCATTCTGGTGGTGGCAACAGCATGCGTTGATTGGCCTGCTGTCTGGCTGACCCCGGGTGCCGATGCATGCTGTCTGACTGTGCCACTAGCTCCTTGCGACGACCTCCCCCTGCTTCCAACTCGTCTCCTCCTCCTCTCTGTCTCCCCATCTGAACTTTCCCCCTGTTCTTCTTCTCTTCGAGCGGGCACCCACGTGACATCCACGGACACATCGTCATCATCAACCGCTTCACTTGTATCTGACAACTCAGCAAAGGAAGCAGCAGCGGGTACAACATAATCATCATCACACCGTACGTCCATGTGTGTAATGCTGCCTGACTGAGACATATCCCTGTTATCTACATCCTCTGGCAATAATGGTTGCGCATCACTCATTTCTTCCAACTGATGTGTAAATAACATCTCTGACAGATCAAGTGAAGCAGCTGTGGTGCTAGTGTTGGTGGTGGCGGCAGGCGGGCGAGTGGTAACTTGAGAGGTGTCCGAAGCTGAGCTGGAGGGGGATGGTGCGTCAAGGTTCCAAGCGGAAGCTGTAGAACATTGGGTGTCCTGTGTTAGCCAGTCAACTATGTCCTCAGAACTTTTCGAGTTCAGGGTACGTGGCCTCTGAACACTGGGCATTATTCTAGGGCCAAAGGGAATCACAGCACCACGACTACGACGGCCACTGCGGGGTGGCCTGCCTCTGCCTGTCATTTTTTTTAGATTAGTTTAGTTGTACTATGCGTGCAAGCTACTGTGACACCAGATATGAGTGGCACTGTGCATTGGCAGAAGTTGGCAGAGTAGACGCTGTAGGCCTGACACACACGCTTGCAGACAACTAACTTCTATTCAATCTATTACAGTCAAATTTTTTATATTTTTTTTAAATGTAATCTACTATGACACCAGATATGAGTTGCGCTGGTGACACTATGCACTTGCAGGGCCTGAAACACACACACACGTGCAGGCAACTGACTGCTATTATTTCACAGTCAAAATTGTTGCTTTTTTAAAATGTAATCTACTGTGACACCAGATATGAGTTGCGCTGGTGACACTATGCACTTGCAGGGCCTGAAACAAACACACGCGTTCAGGCAACTGACTGCTATTATTTGACAGTCAAAATAGTTTTTTTTTTTTTTTATGTAATCTACTGTGACACAAGATTTGAGTTGCGCTGGGGACACTATGCCCTTGCAAGGCCCGAAACACACACACACGTGCAGGCAACTGACTGCTATTATTTCACACTCAAAATAGTTTTTTTTATGTAATCTACTGTGACACCAGATATGAGTTGCGCTGGTGACACTATGCACTTGCAGGGCCTGAAACAAACACACGCGTGCAGGCAACTGACTGCTATTATTTCACAGTCAAAATTATATATTTTTTTTAAATGTAATCTACTATGACACCAGATATGAGTTGCGCTGGTGACACTATGCACTTGCAGGGCCTGAAACACACACACACGTGCAGGCAACTGACTGCTATTATTTCACAGTCAAAATTGTTGCTTTTTTAAAATGTAATCTACTGTGACACCAGATATGAGTTGCGCTGGTGACACTATGCACTTGCAGGGCCTGAAACAAACACACGCGTTCAGGCAACTGACTGCAATTATTTGACAGTCAAAATAGTTTTTTGTTTTTTTTTATGTAATCTACTGTGACACAAGATTTGAGTTGGGCTGGGGACACTATGCCCTTGCAAGGCCCGAAACACACACACACGTGCAGGCAACTGACTGCTATTATTTCACACTCAAAATAGTTTTTTTTATGTAATCTACTGTGACACCAGATATGAGTTGCGCTGGTGACACTATGCACTTGCAGGGCCTGAAACAAACACACGCGTGCAGGCAACTGACTGCTATTATTTCACAGTCAAAATTATATATTTTTTTTAAATGTAATCTACTATGACACCAGATATGAGTTGCGCTGGTGACACTATGCACTTGCAGGGCCTGAAACACACACACACGTGCAGGCAACTGACTGCTATTATTTCACACTCAAAATAGTTTTTTTTATGTAATCTACTGTGACACCAGATATGAGTTGCGCTGGTGACACTATGCACTTGCAGGGCCTGAAACAAACACACGCGTGCAGGCAACTGACTGCTATTATTTCACAGTCAAAATTATATATTTTTTTTAAATGTAATCTACTATGACACCAGATATGAGTTGCGCTGGTGACACTATGCACTTGCAGGGCCTGAAACACACACACACGTGCAGGCAACTGACTGCTATTATTTCACAGTCAAAATTGTTGCTTTTTTAAAATGTAATCTACTGTGACACCAGATATGAGTTGCGCTGGTGACACTATGCACTTGCAGGGCCTGAAACAAACACACGCGTTCAGGCAACTGACTGCAATTATTTGACAGTCAAAATAGGTTTTTTTTTTTTTTTATGTAATCTACTGTGACACAAGATTTGAGTTGGGCTGGGGACACTATGCCCTTGCAAGGCCCGAAACACACACACACGTGCAGGCAACTGACTGCTATTATTTCACACTCAAAATAGTTTTTTTTATGTAATCTACTGTGACACCAGATATGAGTTGCGCTGGTGACACTATGCACTTGCAGGGCCTGAAACAAACACACGCGTGCAGGCAACTGACTGCTATTATTTCACAGTCAAAATTATATATATTTTTTAAATGTAATCTACTGTGACACCAGATAGTACATAGTCAGGCCTGCTCCCCTTCACTCACTGAAGCCATGGCACCAGGAGTGGGATAGTTTGTGGACTCTCACTGCAGTCCTTGGTAGCCATTTGGCGCCAGTGATGTCGTGGTGTGGGCCTGCTGTGTAACCTACACTCCCTGAAGTGTATGGTAGCCGTCATGGCACCTAACAGGTAAAATTTAGCGTAGGTATGTGGAACCTACACTCCCTGAAGTGTATGGTGGCCGTCATGGCACCTAACAGGTAGAATTTAGCGTAGGAACCCGTCTAACAGAGATCGCCTTGACACTCGGCAGACGGGCTCAAATAATTTTGTACAAAACGATTTGCCAAGTATCTCGCACTTATAGTGTAGCACTTGTTATTATTATGCAATTTTGTACTCTATATTGCAGTTAATTGTCGCATTGCATGTTTCTGTCTTTCAATGTTGTTCCCTGCCATAGCAATGTGCTTCTGCGGTTTGGTTAGTGCTGACTGACCCCCTTTTTTGGTTTTTCTGTGACACCAGATATGAGTTGCGCTGGTGACACTGTGCACTTGCAGGGCCTGTAAAAAAAAAGGCGTGCAGGCAACTGACTGCTATTATTTTACAGTCAAAATTGTTGTTGTTTTTTTAAATGTAATCTACTGTGACACCAGATATGAGTTGCACTGGTGACACTGTGCACTTGCAGGGCCTGAAACACACACACGCGTGCAGGCAACTGACTGCTATTATATTACAGTAAAAAAAGTTTTTTTTTTTTTTTAATGCAAGCTACTGTGACACCAGATATGAGTGGTGGCACTGGGCAAGTGGGCACAGTATACGCTGTGAGCCTGACACACACGCTGGCAGGCAACTGCAATTAGATTACACAGGAAAAAAAAAAAAAAGCAGACTGATGTACTAGCCCTAAAAAGGGCTTTTTGGGGTGTTGTCCTTACAGCAGAGATCAGATGAGTCTTTCAGGACTGTAGTGGACACTGAATACACTAGCCTAGCTATCGATTTCCCTATTAAATCAGCAGCAGCTACACTGTCCCTCCTCTCACTAAGAATGCAGCTTCCGAATGAATCTAAAATGGATGCTGTCCAGGAGGTGGGAGGGTCTGGGAGGGAGGGTATGATGCTGATTGTCTGGAATGTGTCTGCTGACTGTGAGGTACAGGGTCAAAGTTTACTCAATGATGACAAATAGGGGGCGGACCGAACATCGCATATGTTCGCCCGCCGCTGCGAACGCGAACAAGCTATGTTCGCCGGGAACTGTTCGCCGGCGAATAGTTCGGGACATCTGTAATTATTACACTCCAGAAATACATCCAGGCCCCTCTTGAATTCCTTTTTTGTACTCACCATCACCACCTCCTAAGGCAGAGAGTTCCATAGTCTCACTGCTCTTACCGTAAAGAATCCTCTTCTATGTTTGTGTACAAACCTTCTTTCCTCCAGACGCAGAGGATGTCCCCTCGTCACAGTCACAGTCCTGGGGATAAATAGATGATGGGATAGATCTCTGTACTGACCCCTGATATATTTATACATAGTAATTAGATCTCCCCTCAGTCGTCTTTTTTCTAAAGTGAATAACCCCAATTTTGCTAATCTTTCAGGGTACTGTAGTTGCCCCATTCCAGTTATTACTTTAGTTGCCCTCCTCTGGGCCCTCTCCAGCTCCGCTATGTCTGCCTTGTTCATAGGAGCCCAGAACTGTACACAGTACTCCATGTGTTCTGACAAGTGATTTGTAAAGTGGTAGGACTATGTTAGTTTGCTGTTTATTAAAATTCCTAGATCCTTTTCCATGTCAGTGTTACCGAGTGTTTTACCATTTAGTATGTACGGGTGACTTGCATTATTCCTTCCCATGTGCATAACTTTACATTTGTCAGTGTTAAACCTCATCTGCCACTTATCTGCCCAAGCCTCCAATCTATCCAGATCCTTCTGTAGTAGTATACTGTCCTCTTCAGTGTTAATTAATTTACACAGTTTAGTGTCATATGCGAAAAATTGATATTTTACTATGCAAGCCTAATAAATATATTGAAGAGAATAGGGCCCAATACTGACCCCTGAGGTACCCCACTAGTGACAGTGACCCAATCTGAGTGTGTACCGTTAATAACCACCCTCTGTTTTCTATCCCTCAGCCAGTTACTTACCCACATACAGTCGTTTTCTCCCAGTCCGAGCATTCTCATTTTATATACTAACCTTTTATGTGGTACAGTGTCAAATGCTTTGGAGAAGTCCAGATATACAACATCTATTGATTCGCCGCTGTCAAGTCTAGAACTTACCTCCTCATAGAAACTGATTAAATTAGTTTGGCATGACCGATCCCTCATGAAGCCATGCTGATATGGCGTTATTTGCTTATTTCCGTTGAGATGCTCTAAGATAGCATCTCTTAGAAAACCTTTAAACAGTTTACCCACAACAGATGTTAAACTTACCGGCCTATAGTTTCCAGGCTCTGTTTTTGGACCCTTTTTGAATATTGCCACCACATTTGCTATGCGCCAATCCTGTGGGACATTCACTGTCAGTATAGAGTCTGCAAATATCAGAAATAATGGTCTGGCTATGACATTACTGAATTCCCTTAGGATACAGGGGTGTATGCCATCCGGTCCTGGCGATTTGTCTATTTTAATCTTTTTAAGTTGCTGTTGTACTTCTTCCTGGGTCAGACAGGACTCAGTTAATGGAGAATTTATTTTTACATTCAGCATTTCATCTGACAGTTTATTTTCCTCAGTGAATACATTGGAGAAAAAAAATATTTAACAGCTTTGCTTTCTCCTCGTCGCTCTCTGCGACTTTCCCCTCATTACTCTTTAAAGGGCCGACACCTTCAGATTTATACTTTTTAACATTTATATACTGTATTTTTCGCTTTATAAGACGCACTTTTTCCCCCCCAAAAGTGGGGGGAAAATGGCAGTGCGTCTTATAAAGCGAACACTGCCATGTTTACTTTGGTGACGCTGATACATCGCAAGCCACGATGTATCAGAGGGGTGGGAGGATGGGACGGAGGCTGGCAACACTCGCGGCGGGGCCCGATGCAGTCACTGTACTGTAATACATCGGGCCCCGTTCACGGCAATTTTCACATGTACAGTCTATAATCTTCAAGCAGTATCTCTGCTTTAAACTAGGGCAATTCTCTGTAGTAGTACAACTCACTATGAAAGCGTCAGGCAAGGCGGCAGCGTAACCTCGCGATTCTTACTCATTCACGCTCCTCCCACTTCATTCATGAAGGAAGTGGGAGAAGCGTGAATGAGTGAGAATCGCGAGGTTACGCTGCCGCCCTGCCTGCCGCTTTCATAGTGAGTTGTACTACTACAGAGAATTGCCCTAGTTTAAAGCAGAGATACTGCTTGAAGATTATAGACTTTACATATGAAAACTGCTTCATTACAATCTGCTTTCTTCTATACCAGTACTCACTATGAAAGCAGCGGTCCAGCCGGCGCGTGACGTCACTCACTCGGTCATGCTCCTCCCACTTCATTAATGTATGTGATCATTAAAATCATTTGAAAATTACTACTAAAGCGAGTGCCGGTCCTTTCTATACAAGTATCTGTGGATCTTCCCTGGACACGCGGAGTGCCGCCTGTATCTTCCTTGGATCTGAGTGAGTGACATCACGTGCTGGCCGGACTGCTGCTTTTATAGTGAGTACTGGTATAGAAGAAAGCAGAGCCATTAAAAGATTTTACATATAAAGTCTACTGTGTGCCCTGTGGTGTAATGGGGGTCACTATTCGCACAGGGACAATATACTGTGACACATATGATACTGTAACCAGCATAAGATCATCTTATGCTGGTCACAGTATTATATGTGTCACAGTATATTGTCCCTGTGTGAATAGTGACCCCCATTACATAAGATGCTATATATGATGCTACATCCCTGGTAGTAGTGTATCATCCACACATCCCCCTCATAACAGTGCGTCATCCACAGATCCCCCATAACAGTGCGTCATCCACAGGTCCCCCCATAACAGTGTCATCCACAGGTCCCCCCATAACAGTGCGTCATCCACAGGTCCCCCATAACAGTGCGTCATCCACAGGCCCCCCCATAACAGTGCGTCATCCACAGACCACCATTAGTTCAAAACCCACCAAAAGCACACCTTTTGGTTCAATTTTTTTTAAAATTATTTTCCTGAAGAACATTTTAGGGTTAGTTTTACTCTCTTTGGCAACTAATCTCTCGGTCTCTAGTTTGGCCGCTTTTATTAGTTTTTTACAATTTTTTTCCTTATAGTTTTTCAGTGCTTCCGTGCTACCCCCCTGTTTTAGTGATTTATATGCTTTCTTTTTGTCATTTATTGCTTTCTTTACAGTTCTAATTATCCACATTGTTTTTTTTTTGTTCCTTAAACTTTTATTCCCATACGGTATGTACCACTCACAATGAGATTTTAGGATGCTTTTAAAGATATCCCATTTTGTGGCTGTATTTTTTATTTTTGAGGACTTTGTCCCAGTTATTTAGGCCTAAGGCTACTTTCACACTAGCGTTCAGAGCGGGTCCGTCTGATGTCTGCTCAGACGGATCCGCTCCTATAATGCAGACGTTTGGATCCGTTCAGAACGGATCCATCTGCATTATAGTTTGAAAAAAATTCTAAGTGTGAAAGTAGCCTGAACGGATCCGTCCAGACTTTACATTGAAAGTCAATGGGGGCGGATCCGTTTGAAGATTGAGCCATATGGTGTCATCTTCAAACTGATCCGTCCCCATTGACTTACATTGTAAGTCTGGACGGATCCGTTTGCCTCCGCACGGCCAGGCGGACACCCGAATGCTGCAAGCAGCGTTCGGTTGTCCGCTTGCTGAGCGGAGCGGAGGCTGAACGCTGCCAGACTGATGCATTCTGAGCGGATCCGCGTCCACTCAGAATGCATTAGGGCTGGACGGATGCGTTCGGGGCTGCTTGTGAGCCCCTTCAAACGGAGCTCACAAGCGGACACCCGAACGCTAGTGTGAAAGTAGCCTAAGGCCTCTCTTAGTTGGCTAAATTTAGCTTTTTTGAAGTTTGGTATTTTTGTTCCTCCCTGTAGAAACGCTCTTTGAGAAGGTTATTACTTTATGGTCACTATTTCCCAGGTGTCCCCCAACCTGCACGTCTGTTGTTCTGTCAGGCATGTAGTGAAAAAGGATAATTAGACGCCTTTATTCATCCGGTTGTGTCCAGGTACTTTTAAGTCTCTTCCGGTCACTGGTACTTGTGAAGTCCTTTGGCTAATCTTAGCTCTAATCTCCACTAGACTTTCTCCATATTTAGACATCTACTTACTTGTCTGGGCTGTGCTGCTATAAATACTTTGATTGTCCTCTCTGGGCTTGATCAGGACCCAGAGGGTAAAAAGGCAGCTACATTGTGGACTAAGCCTGTTCTGCTCCTCCATACACTTGTTTCCTGTCTCTTCTCTCTCCTCTCACTCTCCTTCAACTTTAACTAACTTTATTAGCATAC
>NW_024400096.1:0-50509 GCF_905171765.1 Bufo bufo
GAACGCCACCTCAATATCTACTTTCGCCAGCAAAGCCCCTTGCCCATAAAACCGAACCCAACGAACCGCCTCATCAAACGACGTATACACCACCGAACACAACTCTGGCGCGATACCGTCATTAACCGAACCTCCCTTCGGAAATGAAAGGTGATGTATCAAGCGAAACTTATTAGGTACCCTCTTCGGTACAACCCCCAACGGCGATACCCGCAAATCCGGCATCGGCAGATCCTTGAAGGGGGCTGCCATGCGACCCAATGCCACCTCTTTGTTTAATTTTTCCGTCACCACCCCTGGAAGCTCCCTCGCCGACCTCAAGTTCTTAGACTCTTGCAAAATTTCCCCCTCCACGAACGGGATACGAAAACCCTCTTCAAAACCTGACAACAAAAAACCCGCCGCTGCCACATTCGGATACCTATTTAGGAAGGGCGCCATCTCGGTTACCCGGATGGGCGTCTGCCCCTTTTCCAACTAAATCGCTCCAACCCTTCCCTTTTCGACCCCTGAAGCACCGCTGTGCTCCATGACTCCCTCCACATGAGGAACATTCGTGCTTGAACTTGCACTTGTCCCCATACTTACATCCCCCTTCATTGAACAGGAAGCATAAACCCTTTTGCGAGGCCGCCGAGCGTTCCGCTTGCCCAGAACCCCCGGCTCCCCCTGGAAAGGACTGCCCCCCCCTGACCGGAGCCATCACCCTCATCCACAATCCGATGTCCTTATGGTCCCACCGGATGGTGGACCGAGCCGCTTTTCCTTGTCTAAATTGCTCATCGTACCTCAACCATCCCATCCCCCCATATGTCCGATAAGCCTCTCCTATTGCATCCAGGTAACAGAAAAGCGCGGAACAATTTTCCGGCGCCTTTTCCCCAATGACACTGGCCAGGATAACGAACGCCTGCATCCAGTTCGAGAAAGTCCGCGGAATCAAACGGCATCGCCGCCTGTCCTCGTCCTCCTTCTTCTTATCCTCCCTCCTATCTCTATCCAAATTAAACCGTTCTAGCGGGAGCAATGAGAATATGTCCACGTAATCCCCCTTCCATATTTTTTCCTTCAACTCTGACTTAAGGTGAGCCCCCAGTGGCCCTTCAAAACAAACGTACACCTCCCCTCTCGCCCCATCGTCCAACCGTGGTTCCACCCCATCCTTTTCCGTATTCGCTTCCTTATCTCTACCACCGGCCTTGTCCGCCGGACCTGCCACTGGAACCCCCAATGACCCACCACTGCCTGCGCCCGCGATCCCGGCGTCCCCCGGCCCAACAGACCCAGCCGCCTGCCCCTGACCCCCGGACCCTGCCCCTTGTATGCCCCAGGCCGCCACCGGTGACCCTGTCCCTGGCCCCACATTTACCAACCCCTTCACTAAATCCCTCAACCCCCCTAACAATGCCTCTAACCCCCCCCCCCCCCCGCAACAGACCCCTGTGGGCCCCCCCCCCCCCCGACCCCAGGACCCCCCCCCAATACAAGCCACCGCTAATGCTGATTCCCCTTGAATCTCACCTGGCTGCATGGACGCTGTGATTCCACCAGCCGGAACGTGATGTCGTGGATCTTGACCGGCACTGATCTCCCCTCTGGACAATCTCCAATCTTCAGCACTACCAGTGCCCACTCTTGCTGCTTGAGATCCCAGAGCCTGCAGTTCTGCAGCTCGCCCACTAGAGGCCGCCATTTCCCCGGCTGAAACTGACACTGGAGCCTGCAATACTGCAGCTCGACCACTGGAGGCCGCCATTTTCCCAGAAGACGTCGATGCTGAGCCAGCTCCGCGCTGCCCGATCAGAGAATCCTGCTCCCGGCCGCCATCTTGACCACGCCGTCCCCCAGATGGATCCCGGACTTCACTCCCACGGCATGCCAGGTGAGCCCGCCCTGGCCCACCTGCCGATCCTGGTCCCGCTCCCACATCGCCTGATTCAGGGGTGGAGATGTCAGGTCTCTCCTGCCCAGGGCCCCGCCGTAAGACCGGATTCCTCCCGGCACGCGACCGCCCGGCTCTACTGCTCCTACCTGCGGTGCGTGCCGGAGGGTCCCTGGTGGGGCTCCGTACCCGGCGCCGGACCCTCGGGGTCTCCTCCGGACTTAGGCGCGCCGGAGGCCTGGTCCTCCGCGGCCGGCGAATAGGGAGGGCTGTGGAGGCCGAATCCCCTGACCCCGGAAGCAAGCCTTGAACCGTCGCCTGGAGCCATTCGGGTCCTTGCTCTCAGCTGCCGCCCGGAGCTGCGCCAGCAAAGCATCAACAGAAGACATCTTCGGGAAAAAGGTCAGTCACTAAAGAGGTAACGCAGCAGCAGGACAGGGGCTGCTGAAAGACTGTTGTCCCGCACGAGATGACCCTGATCCCGCCTCCCGCTACCCCTTTTAAACCCTACACTCCTCCCCTAACGTCCCTCCACCTCCCATCCTTGCAATACCCCTTAACCCTAAGCCTCCCAACTCACTCCCTCCAAACGCCTGTCATGCCAGGCCTACCCCCAGTCTTGCAGCCTTAAGTCCGGCCTGTACTGGATGATTCACAGAGTTGTCCCTAACAGTCCTGTATTGTCATGGCTGTGTGCTTAGGGTCATTGTTTTGTTGAAGGTAAACCTTCAGCCCAATCTTAGAGCCAGGGCACTCTGGATCAGGTTTCATTGAGAATATCTCTATACCTTGCTCTATTCAGCTTTCCTGAAACCCTGACCAGTCTTCATGTCCCTGCAGCTAAAAAAAAACCTCCCCTACAACATGACTCTGCCACCACCATGCTTAACTGTAGGTATGTTTTTGGGCAGGTAATAGGCAGTGTTTGGTTTCCTCCACACATGATGCTTAGAATTAAGGCCAAATATTTGAATCTTGGTCTCATCATACAAGAGAATCTGGTTTCACAGTCAGAGCGTCCGTTAAGTGCTTATTTGCAAACTCCAGGTGGGCTTTCATGTGGAAAGGCTTCTTTCAGAGACTGTAGGAACTATCTGCAGAGAACCTACAAAGGACCCTAGGGCTGTCTGTTCAGTAAGCCTGTTGCTATGGCACAGAACATAATTTTCTTCCATACAGGAGTATGCTAATACATTAAACATTTGAAATAAAGTTATAAAATATTAATACCGTAATTGGATTTAAAAAAATGCTACAAATAACAAAATAAAAAAATTAAGAACTACACAAAAAAAACATGGAAGGAGGTCATAATTTAATATAAAATAGTTAAATAAATTCAGCTGTATTTTTCTGGCAGAAAGCCAATATTTATTCTGGAAACCCAGCAGACCCATTATAGTGAATCGGATCCGTAGGGTGCTAGTGGTCTCCTGCATATGCCACATATGGCAATTACGGTATTCGGTTCCCATGCGGAACAGAATACCAGAATATCAACCGCAGATGTGTGAGTTCCCTTAGACCCTACATTATTAGGAAGTTATTGCCAGGAAATTCCCTTTCACATTCAGCTCCATGTTCCTGATTTTTTTATATATTAAGTGGCAGTAACAGAAGAAATACCTTTACATTAGAGCAGTTAAGATACAGGTAGAAATCTAATTTTTTTCCCCCATTGGGGATGCTTTAGGATAGGTTTTATTTTTTCCGTTTAGTTAGGCCTCTTTTCTTCTTTGATGACCTGGGAGGAAAAGGACCTTTGGTGACATCACTGCGCGCATCACATGGTATGTCACATGGTCCGTCACATGTGATGGACCATGTGATGGACCATGTGATGAGCGCAGTGACGTCACCAAAGGTCTTTTTCTCCCAGGTCCTCAAAGAAGAAGAAAGAAGAGAATTTTTTTTTAACCCCTCCATCCCTAATTTACTTAGCATTCTGTATTAAGAATGCTATTATTTTCCCTTATAATAATAAATAAAGTTCGGGCCCCCATCCCGATCGTCACCTAGCAACCATGCGTAAAAATCGCACCGCATCCGCACTTGCTTGCGGATGCTTTCGATTTTCACGCAGCCCCATTCTCTTCTATGGGGCCTGCGTTGCGTGTAAAACGCACAATATAGAGCATGCTGCGATTTTCACGCAACGCACAAGTGATGCGTGAAAATCATTGCTCATGTGCACAGCCCCATAGAAGTGAATGGGTGCGGATTCAGTGCGGGTCCAATGCGTTCACCTCACGCATTGCACCCTCGCGGAAAACTCGACCGTGTGAAAGGGGCCTTAGAGATACACTTTGAGTGAACCAAACATAAATCGTCATAAAACGTTAAACTAGCTTTTCATAACTAAGAAAATCATACTATGCTTTATGCTTGGGTGGATATGTGGCATAGGCACTTCCACTACAACTGGTCATAGTCAGTCTGATCTTTTCCATTCAGACTCTTATATAAGGTTACTTGAATATCAGGGTTCATGCAAATGGCCCCATCGCAAATTATGGGGGCATTCAGAGGGTTTTCCTTGGCTAGATTTCAGACAAATGTAACAAAAAACTGCTTCTTTGCACTACCATACAGGTACCAAAAATGGCACAAATCAGTTTTAAAAAAAGTCAGGTGTTCCTGTATGCATTTTTGATCGAATCCGCAAATTGCGGTCCCCAAAGCACAGAACGGACGCACAACGGCCGTGTGCATGAGGCCTTACACTGTATAGAAAACACAAAACAAGTTCCTTGTCCCTACATTTGTTGTTTGCTTTATACCATAACTTAAACAAAGGTTATAATACACTTTTATGTTTTTTTTCTTTATAGGCACAACTACATTGAAGGAACAAAATTGTATGCATCTTTTCTGCAAGAACTTCCATCCTTCTGATCACACCGCCGCACATACAGTACATACGGCTTTTCTTTCTAGCTACATCATCCATATGTGCTACATTTTTTGGAATAAGAAGAAAAGAAACAGTAGATAGTCATTGGCACTATCAACACCACAACATAACACAAACTAACGGAACAGGGGAAAAAATAACATTTTGTTCTCAAAGCCTCTAACATAGCCATTATATCTATGCACCGTCTTGGCAGATATTAGTTTTTTTGCTACCATAACTATGTTTATAGACAATACTGTATTTTCAGCATCTCAAGGCAAAATCCTGGCAATGGCATAATGCTAGTCTTTAAGAATATGAAAAATTCTAGATGCATATCACTAAGAGTCCAAGAATCCTTCTGATGAATGTTTCATTGCACTTTAACCATTCCTACTGATGATAGTGACACTGCTGTGTAACCCTTTATGTGTGGTGTGCTTTGAATATGAATTTAAAGCTAATTAATTGGACTGCGTGCATCCTTGTGTGTAAAAAAATAAAACGTGTGTTTTGCATTTAGCATATTAAACTGTATGATACAATTATTGCTAATGTAACAATTACAGAGGTGCATGTACAGAAATGGGCAGAGCAGTACAGAGTGGCACACCACCGATATGCAGGCTAGGACTGGCTGCACTACATGTGAATAGGCAGCTTACAGCATCTGGACCCACCTATGTTTCCATATAAAATATTGGATAGATTATTTAACCTTTTGCCTACCACCACACAACTTTACACGTCACAGCAGTAAGCCCCTATCTGTAACCCGACAAATAAAATCGAGATCTGCTGGCTGCCCATGCTGCTGTATATCGCTGTCACCGCGCTGTCATTAGAGAGCTGTGGTCACAGGGAGCAGTCCGTAAGCCAGCTGGAGCGGCTTGGCTGTGATAGATACTTGTAGCACTCTGCTGGTGAGGTAGAAGCCAATTTTCCTCACTTTAGGGGAAAAAGTTCCTTCCAGACTCCAATTGGGCAATCAGAATAACTCCCTGGATCAACGACCCATCTCTAGTAGCCATAGCCTGTAATATTATTACACACCAAAAATACATCCAGGCCCCTCTTTACCATCACCAGAGAGTTCCATACTCTCACTGTAAAGAATCCTCATCTATGTTTGTGTACAAACCTTCTTGATCCAGGGAGTTATTCTTTGATCCAGGGAGTTATTCTGATTGCCTGATTGGAGTCGGGAAGGAATTTTTTATTCCCCTAAAGTGAGGAAAATTGGCTTCTACCTCACAGTTTTTTTTTTGCCTTCCTCTGGATCAACTTGCAGGATAACAGGCCGAACTGGATGGACAAATGTCTTTTTTCGGCCTTATGTACTATGTTTCTTTCAGACGCAGAGGATGTCCCCTCGTCACAGTCACGGGGATAAATAAACCTCTGATATATTTATACATAGTTATTAGATCGCCCTTAAGGCTACTTTCACACTGGCGGCAGCAGGGTCCGGATCCGTGCTTATGCTAGCCCACCGTGCAATCGTAAGACAAGCATGGCAAACAAGCCGAGAGGCGGCCAGACAAAAATCGCAGTATATTGTAGTTTTTGTCCGGCTGCCTCTTGGCATGTTTGCCGTACTGTGGCCAGAACTCCGGACTAGCGTTAACAAGGTTCCAGCCTGCCGGCGCCAGTGTGAAAATAGCCTAAGTCGTCTTTTTTCTAAAGTGAATAACTGTAATTTTGATAATCTTTCTGGTTACAGTCATCCACCCTTTCCAGTTATTACTTTAGTTGCCCTCCTCTGAACCCTCTCCAGCTCTGTTATGTCTGCCTTGTTCACAGGAGCCCAGAACTGTACACAGTATTCCATGTGTGGTCTGACTAGTGATTTGTAAAGTGGTAGGACTATGTTCTCATCACAGGCATCTATGCCCCTTTTGATGCAACCCATTATCTTATTGTCCTTGGCAGCAGCTGCCTGACACTGCTGTCTGTAGCTTAGTTTGCTGTTCACTAAAATTCCTAAGTCCTTTTCCATGTCAATGTTACCCAGTGTTACCCATTCAATTATGCTAATACCAGATGTTGGGTCAACTGGGCCATTGTGGTATTGTTTAATAAGATGAGCACCAATCTTCACACAGGCAAATCACTTAATCCCATGGAAATGTATGGAGGTCTAGAGATAAAGTCTCTACTCACAGCATGAGGTGGACAGGCTGTAGGTCTACATAGGAATATGAGTAAATATACATATTAGGGCTCATGTACACAGTCGCAAGTGTTTTATTGTCTGTAAATGGCGGATACGCTAAAAGCCGGACCTTTATTTTTTAACTTCTGTAGAAATTTCCAATCCTTGTCCCCAAACGGACAAGAATAGGACATGTTCTACCATGGCAATACATGACACATGCTTCCAAACACACAATAATAAAAAATTTTGATTTTGTATTTTATTTTATAGAACCTTAATGCAATAAAAACACGAGACTAGAGAGTGGAGATAAGCTGAGGGCTGTTTATTTAAACTCAAATCAACTTTAATATACTCAAAATATTAACCATATAAACACCATGAGCCTAGTCATAAACTCAGACTCGTTTAAACCATCAATACATCCCGGGATGACTATATCAACCACCCTGCACAGAGCTCGACTTTACAAACAAAATTGGGGCGGGGGGGTGGGGAACAAACTGGTCCAGGCTCCCAGGGCAGGTGAGGCAAACAGGCAATGTGAAAAGGAATAAGGGGCAGTAACGTTTTTAAAATCTAGAGTTTATTAGAATTGATTAAGATCCCTAATGGGGAAGACAAGCTCCTACCAGACAAACCAAACAGACAACAAAATGGGGCCCACGTGGGTGAGTCCCAAAAGATAGGTCACTCACGCAGAGCTGACCAACAAATAAACACAAAATTGGGTCTTTGGCGGATGCCGTAGACCTTAGATTATGCCATAAGGCAGAATAAAGGGTAGATCTTACCGGTAGTGCCAGTCAGGACAGGTATAGTCCAATACACAGGAGGTGGAGGAGCTTCTCATGGCTGAAAAACGTCCTCTGGTGAGTGGTACCTTGGTTCCAAGGGGCTGCAGGGAAAACCTATCCCTGTTAATGCCCTACTTGGCCTATGAGTCCCTAAGGTATCCTCCTAACACGGGGTCCTGTCCCCGCAAGGGGTGGCCACGTCCGGAACCTAACCCTATTAAATCAACTCTAAATAGCCCTACAGGGACAAGGGGATGATCCTAATGATGATAAGGGCTACCGGGGTAGGGTAAGGGAAATGGGTATAAAAGATATATGTAATGTCGAAGACCCTACGCGTTTCGTTATTTCGGGAATATATCAGAATATGAGATATACCTCCACTTCGCAAAAGGAGACCCCCTAACTCTTCAGGGGACAGGGATCAAAAGTGGAGGGTAATATCTCCGCTCCTACCACCATATGATAATTTATCTAGATCAGAGGAAAGGGAAGGGCCTGTTGGTTGCGCAGACCTGACTAGACCGGTATGGTCCAAATCAGCCCAAATACCTGTGAATGGCAGAATAACAAAGGGAAATCCATTCAAGTACCAAGCCTGACAACAATCTTTATAAATATATCATGTAGTTAGTTGGTTTACTCACAGTTATGATCATGGAGCGCGTGTGGCATATGCCATAAGAAGCGGCGCTCCCAGCCCAATGTGATAATTATCTAGGTTGGAAGGAGGAATAAGCAGGGAAAGCCCTGGGGGTTGCGCAGACCTGATTAGACTGATATAGTCCAAATCAGCCCAGATACCTGTAAATGGTAAATGACAGAGAAAATAATCCGTTCAGGAACTGTGCCTAACAACAACCCTCACAGATATGGCATAAGGATGGTTGGTTTACTTACAATTTCCAGCATGGAGCGCGTGTGGCGAGTACCATGTGAAGCGGCAGTGCAGATTGGCTTGCCGCCTGTGTATCGGCGTCTGTCAGCGCTGCTGTAGGCGCCAATCGGTTTAAATGAATGGAGC
This sequence comes from Bufo bufo, assembly GCF_905171765.1. Taxonomy (NCBI): domain Eukaryota; kingdom Metazoa; phylum Chordata; class Amphibia; order Anura; family Bufonidae; genus Bufo; species Bufo bufo. The sequence goes on from NW_024400096.1 coordinate 8,758, forward strand.
AGGCTGGCTGTGAGCCTGCGTGAGGAGTGCGGCCGGCGTCATGTGACTATGGGTATGTCAGATGACGCGACGGTCCGCCTCCATCCCGACGCATGCGCAGTCATCCAGTAAATAGCCCAGCTACCGCGCCGCTTCAGTGACGTGATAATAAGCGTCATGGCCTTGAAGCGTCATCCTAAACGGGGCGCGGCATCGGCTGTGAGGTGAGGATAGCGGCGGTGGGAGGAGTCGCTTTAATAGATACAGCCAACTCCTACTACTTCACCTATGCTCGTGTTGGTAACAATGAAATCACCGACAACATGGGACCTCAAAGAGGGGCATTAAATGGCAGGCAGCCCCCTTAGACCTAGGCAGGGTGCGATTGCCACATGAAGGCAATAAGACAATATAGAACTGTAAATAGTTTGGACCATTGAAAAGTGGTAACATCTGGGTGGTGCCGTCAGCATATAAATAGACCCAGATGGAGTATAGTGGCCACTGAAAGACATTTAGACCATGTAAAACTCTAAATGATTGAGACCATTAGAGGATGTTAACATCTGGTGGTACAGTCATACAATTAGCGTATGTATAGTGCGATCATAAGGCCAGATGGCCCCTGCTACATAGAGACAGGAGCAAGGTCCTAAGGTCGAAAAGACCACGACCACACCAAGGACAATAACAAAAAACACAGATGGCAGGAGGTAAAAGACAGAAGCCACCATGCGGGCCAAAATCCGTGGCACGTGCTGGTGCTAGATGAAGAAATATATATGTGTTGGGGGGGTAAGACCCAGTCACAAGAAGCAACCAAATTGTAACTGGTCGTTAAGACCATGGGGGTTGGTGGTTTTCAGCCTGAAAATCCACCAACACTCCCTCTGGAGAATCCTCTTGTCCCAGTCCCCTCCGCGTGGTGGCTTCCTGATCACCTCTAGTCCTATAAACCTGATCCCTGATGAACGCCCGTCATGGGCAGAGTGAATGTGTCTCGCTACTGGGGTATCCCTATTGTTGCGGATGTCACACCAAATGCTCACCCATGCGTACCCATAGCTCCCTACGGGTCTTACCAACATACCTGATGCCGCACTCACAGGTGAGGAGGTAAACCACGCCTGTGGTGCGGCAATTGATGAAATCCCGTATGCGGTGGTCGGGATCCACAGGACCAACTGCAACCACTTTGCCCTGGGTGACATACTTGCAGAAACTACACCTACCGCATTTGAAACATCCATTTACCGTTTGATCCAGCCACGTCCTCTTTTTGGGAGGATTGTAGTGGCTGTGTACAAATCGATCCCTCAAATTGGTCCCTCTCCTGAAGGTCACTGATGGATAAGGACTTACCACAGCAGTCAGATCTGGATCCATCAGGAGAGTGTCCCAGTTACGTGCTAGGATCTCCTTAATTTGTCTAACCGCCGAATCAAATGTACCAATGATGCGTAACTTATTTTGTTGTGGACCGATTATGGGGCCACCCATGGGATGTAGGAGTGTAGTGCGTGTCTCCTGTCTCCTCAGCGTGTTATCCGGATAACCCCGTGCCCGGAAACGCTGTCTGAGCTCGTTTGCCTGTCGTGTAAATTCCCGGGGTTCCGAGCAGTTGCGCCTGAGTCTCAGATATTGGCCAACAGGAATCTCACGTATTAATTGGACCGGATGACCACTGTCCCACCGAAGGAGTGAATTTGTGGATGTCTCCTTGCGGAAAATAGTGGTCTGTAGACCCCCCTTGGTGTCTCTCGAGATGCAGATGTCTAGGAAGGGCAAGTTGTTATGTACGATCACTGACGTGAATCGAAGATTGATGGTGTTGATGTTAAGCTCATCCACCAACCTCTTGAACTCGTCCTCTGGCCCGCTCCACAGGATGAAGATGTCATCTATGTAGCGGGCCCAGAGGACGATATACTCCGTATACCAATTGGGTGTGTCACCAAAAACTATGGTCTCCTCCCACCAGCCCAGGAGCAGGTTAGCGTAGGACGGTGCGCAAGAACTGCCCATCGCAGTGCCCCTGAGCTGGTGGTATATACGGCCGCCGAAGAGAAAACAGTTGCTGGTCAACACAAAGTTCAAAAGTTGAAGAACTAGTTCGTTATGAGCAGCAAACTGAAGTCCTCTTGCTTTCAGGAAGTAAGCTGTGGCAGCAAGGCCTTTGTCATGGGGGATTGAGGAGTACAATGCCTCGACATCAATTGATGCTAGGAACCAGTTGGGTTCAAGATTGATGTTATCCAATTTGGAAAGAAGGTCCCCCGTGTCTCTCACGTAAGATGGGTGAGATTTCACAAATGGACCTAGTATACGGTCAACATACACTCCGCTGTTCTGTGGCAAACTGCCTACCCTTGATACAATTGGCCGGCCTTTGAGGGGCACTGTGCCCTTATGGACCTTGGGCAGGCAGTAGAAGGTTGCCATGACCGGGTGTGTTGGGAGGAGGAAATCAAGCTCGTTACTGCTAATGAGGCCATCCCCCTTAGCTTTAGTCAAGATATCTATCAATTCTTGCTGGAGTCTAGGTGTGGGATCAGATGGTAGTGTCTCATAACTTTGTTTATCACCTAATAGTGTGAGACACATAACGCGATACGCGGAGATATCCTGGACGACGACATTCCCCCCCTTGTCGGAGGGTTTGATCACAATGTTGGCGTCAGCGGATAGCTCCCTTATCGCCTGTCTCTCCTTACTATTGTAATTAGGCCTGGTTGTAGTGGGGGTTATCTTGGCAATTTCGGAGGTGGTCTGTTTAAGGAAGACATCTATGCAAGAGATGTCTCCTACAGGTGGCATTTTGCTACTCCTGTTCTTAAGATCCGTGAAGGGACCTTTGCCCTCTGGGTTGTCTGGTGTACTATCAAGATTGAACCGGTTGAGGCAAACATTCAAACCAGCCCCTGGAGCCTGGACACTTATAGCCCCCCAACCCCACTAATCCACCAATGATTCACTGTCACCATGCCTCGGGCAAACTTTGCCCGATCCCAGCGACATCATAGGTCATTAAGATGATCAATTAAGAACATCACCGGGGAGAATTAAAATTCTGCCCAGCGATCCTCAGAGAAGAGCGGGAAAAAATTTCCCTCTAAAACCTCTTGACTAAAAATAACCTCTAATAACTGGGCAGAGAACTAACCTCTCTGTGACCAGAGCCCATAGACAGGCAATGCAAGTATTGTCATGTGTACCCCTCCATAATGTCCAGGGCACCTTCATTCTATAGTTATTGGAGTGACTGTAAACACATTTGTGTGATCCTCTGAGGTGGAAGCAGGTAGACACTGACCCTGTTTTATGATTAAAGGGGTTATCCCATGACTAATGTAAAAAAATCTAATCAGACATCATATAGTACATGACAACCTCTTTCTAACAAAGCTAGAACCAGCCCTGTACCTCACATGCATCCAGAGATCTCCCCATTCAATGCTCTACTACAGGGATCAGCAACCTTCGGCACTCCAGCTGCTGTGGAACTACAACTCCCAGCACGCAAACATACTCGGCTGTGCTTCTAACTCCCTTAGAAGCGAATGAAGCATTCTGGGAGTTGTAGTTTCTGAACAGCTGGAGTGCCGGAGGTTGGTGATCCCTGCTCTACTAGATTGATATCAAGCTGGCAGCTCAAAGGGAGTGTCTTTTCTGCTGCAGCTAAGGGGGCGTGTCCATGCTCTACCTATAACAACTCAGGAGGCAGTTGAAGGATGAAACTGAGCATGTGCGACCATCTCAGTGAGCAGGTCAAAGAAATAAGAAAAAAAGGAAACAGCAGGTGACGCTACACAGACACATTTCATTGAATAACTCTGGGAATATGCTAACTTTTTAATTACATATAAATACAAAAGTATTCAGACCCAGGTGCTGGTTTGAAAACTGTAGAATATTTTCTGTGGGACAACCCCTTTAAATGCTGTGGGGAGAAAAAATGTTTCCCTCTGTAATGGAAATCGCAAATTCGAATAATACATCTAGTATGTCACTGTCTATGTTGTGGGACTATTTGTGAGGTATTCCAGCTTCGCTGGCCTTTAAAGTAAATGGGGCCCTGCGCGAACTTGTGGTTCGCGAACATTTGATCGCGTTCGCGAACCGTCCCTGCCGATGTTCGTCCATCACTACACCCGGGACCCCCGCCAATCAGCTGTTTGAGAAGGCAGTAGTGCCACAGCTTTCTCTCAGCTTTCCCTAGGCCATGTGACATCACATTCATTGGTCACATGGCCTAGGCGCAGCTCTATACAATGTACAGCGCTCTGATTGGTAAACCGTGAGAAGGTCTGTTGCATTCTCAAACAGCTGATCAGCGAGGGTCCCGGATGTCAGACCACCACTGATCAGATATTGATGACCTATCCAGAGGATAGGACATCAGTATAAAACTCCCAGAAAACCACTTTAGTGTGTGGAGGCTGACTCAAGGAGGAAGATGTTGAGCCAGACTGGAATTATCAGATATACAACTACATTAGGCATATTAATCCTAACATCTCCTTTTAGAGATGGATTGCACAAGGTATTAAATCATTAGTTGATATACAGTATGTACTAATTTAGTTATATACCTTTAAAAGGGTATTGCGGTAGGAAAAAGTTATCAGATCAGGTTGGTGGGGGTACTACCGGTGGGACCCCCACCAATCACAAGAACAGGGCCCTGTATCCCCGGCAAGCCCCCTGCTGCTCCCCTGAAATGACCTGCGCGGCCGGTCGCACAAGCGCACGGCCGCTCCATTCATTTCTGTGGGTGTTCCGGAGATAGCCAAGCACTGTACTCGCCTATCTCCGGAACTTCCATAGAAATGGATAGAGCCGGATAATTTTCACCTACCTGGATACTCCATTGAGAAGTTTTAGCCAAAGGCCTCTGATTTGTTAGCATTTCTTCAGATTAAGGGCTTGTTCACACAAACGTGCCGTGTTTTGCGGTCCTCAAATTGCGGATCCGCAAAACACGGATGGTCCTTTATAGAAATGCCTATTCTTGTCAGCAAAACGGACAAGAATAGGACATGATATATAATTTTTGCAGGTCTTGGCGCTAACATCGACCTGTAAGGATGAGTTCATACTTGAGTTATTTGGCCCCGTAACTGCCCAAATAAGTGAAGTGTGCAGTGATTCTAAGAGTGACGCCTGTCATCTGCATGTCATACGAAATCACAGTATTATTTCACTACCAAAGCAGACTCCATATGTGTGTAACTGCAAGGCACAGTGTTCTACAACACTATAAAGGCTCTCTGCAGCCAGGAAATAGCCGTTTTTTAACGTAATTCGCTGGGAATTTATTCGGATCGAACCAATTTTTTATTTTTTTATTTGGCGAAACGGCAAATCAAATTTTTAAATAAAATTCACTCATCTCTAGTTGCCAGGGGAGAAAGGTCAGCCTTTCAAATGGGAGACTATTTTGTTGCTTTCCAGTCTTCTGGACTCACAAAGGAGTGTCTCCGACTCCTATACACTGGGCATTCCATGACTGGTTTCATGATCCTCCCATCAATTGGTCCAGCAATTTCATTCATTCCTCTTATTAAAAATGTGATATAGCAATATATATGTTAAATTAAAAATATCAATGTTTAATACCCTGAAGCACAAAAACACTTTTATATTGATTCATCCAAACAAAACAAAAAAAAAAGGCAAAAAAAGGCAAAAACACTTGTCTCACTTCAGCAAATGGCATTTATCATGTAGAGAAATTTAATACAAGGCAATTACTAATGTATTGTTATTGTTCATATTGCCTCCTTTGCTGGCTTGATTCATTTTTCAGTCACATTATACACTGCTCATTTCCATGGTTACGACCACCCTGTAATCCAGCAGCGGTGGTCGTGCTTACACAATATAGGAAAAGGCACTGGCCTATGTGCACTCCCACAGCCCTGGCCACCAGGTGGTGAGGTGACAGGTTCGCTTTAAGTTCTGTTGAAATTAAGGGGCACATTTATTATAATAAAAGCCTGTAGCTAGCGGGGTATGCGCCGAAGTTATAACTTCAGCGCATCCACTTTCTACGCCTAAAACAGCAACTAAGCATTGACCCGCCATCTGCGCCTGAAATAAGCCTAATTTAGGAGTATTTCAGTATAGGAAATGACCCCCTAAATCTGTGCAGCAGCTCTAGCCATTCTGACAGCTCCCTGACCGAATGTAGCTGCTTGCAGAATCTTTATATGTAATGTACATTCCAGGGGCATAGCAAGTAACCGTGGGGCTTCATAGCAAACTTGACTTGGGCCCCACTCTATCATGACCACCTTCTGCAGCAATTCCAGTACATGAATTTTATGATTATTATGGTCTCCCTGATGCACAAGGATAATGTAAAAGTTGAAGTGACTTTATTGTACATATTGCAGATAATTTACACAGTTATGTCACAAAATAGCAATAATGCACACAGTGATGTCACTAGTAGGAGAATATACGCAAATAGGTCATTGCATAGGAATAACACACATAGAAAGGTCATCATGTATTCCTTCTCTATGTTGAGAAGGGGTAATACAGGGTGGCCCACGAAAAAGTAGACAGTCTCCAGCAATAGTAGGACAAAATGAATGAGCAAGTGGATTGTTTTTTTAATAACCCACATGCCACACGATGCAGAAAGCGGTCCCCATTCATATCTATGCATTTTTGGGCACGTCGGATTATGTCGGCTGATACTACTTGTAATGTTGCGGATAGTGTTTGTGATATCTTCCTTCAGTTCATCCAGGGATGTGGATTGTTAGCGGACATTTTCTGTTTTGAATTTCCCAACAGATAAAAATTGCACGAGGACAAGTCTGAGGAACGTGGTGGCCATAACCCCTTGCTCACAGTTTGCTCCTACATCAACAGTTCATCAATCCGTGCCAGTGAGGTGTGGCATGTTGTCCCATCTTGTTGGAAAGAGCAGGACATTTTTGTTTCTGCAGCATCACTGCTGTAGAGCTGCAAGCAGTATCGGCCAACATAATCCGATGTGCCCAAAGATGCATAGACCGGAACAGGGACCACTTTCAGCATCTTTTGTGACTTGTGGGTAATTAAAAAAATAACAATCCACTTTCTCATTCATCTTGTCATACTATCGCTGGAGGTGGGCTACTTTTTCGTGGGCAACCCTGTATATAAGATAGGGGTAAACGTGGAGCCCAACAGTCATTATTTGCTGCACCTTATGTCTGAATGAAAATGCATTTCTGGTATTTTACAGTAGAAACCCATACTCTTCAAAAAGTCTCCCAAGGTGCCCAGACCTAATTTATTTATTTATTTTATGCACTTATATAGCGCTGCTATATCCCGCAGCTCTTTACAGACATTAGCATCCAACTGTCCTTAATGGGGCTCACAATCTAAGTTCCCTATCAGTATGTCTTTGGACTGTAGGAGGAAACTGGAGGAAACCCACACAAGCACAGGGAGAACATACAAACTCCATGCAGATGTTGTTATTGGTCAGATTCGAACCTAGGACCCCAGTACTGCAAGGCACCAGTGCCAACCAGTGAGCCACCGTGCTGCCCACTCATGGCATAGCCTTAATAAAAATAAATTATGCCATCTATCTCTATGAATGTATCTATGCTTCAAGAGGGACAACTGATGAATTCCTTAAGATATGGAAGCTCAAAAACTCTATGAGGTTCTTAGCACACAATCTGATGACATTGTGTGAGCCCATCTGCCACGTCAAGGCGACCTCATTCAGATAGGTCCCTACACTAAGACTCTTTTTTTTTTTATAACATGATTTACACTGATTTGCACTATTAATTTGAAAAGCCAAACTGATAAGCAGTATATTGGTGTTTCTCTATAACAACTGACTACTGTATATAAAATAATGTAAAAGCACACTGCAAGTGATAACACCAGTTACACTCAATATATCCTGTTATATGTATAACGTGTTAGTGTAGGGACCCACCTAAACAAGGAGGGATTAAGCACTGCAAAAGGGCTAACAAAACAGATGTGAATTTAATATATGAAATAGAATTCAACCCATGTAATGTTATAACAATATTGATTGCAACTGGTACACCATGCAATGTTTGTATAGTCAGTCACTGCAGAAGAAAAGCTTTTTTGTTTTTGGTGCATTATGTGGCGGAGGCCAAGCTTAGGTTTTTCTAAAATGTAAAATTTAGAACAGAACTTTTCTCCTATTACTGTGTAACATTTTATGGAAATCACGCAGGAAGTGATATCATACACTATATACACTACACTTAACCTATATACAGACACTATATGAATTACACTGATCCTATATACACACTGCATACATTTACCCTATACATAGACTACACTTACCTTTCACATACACTATATACACCACACTTACCCTATGTATGCACAGTATATATATACTACATTACACTTACCTGATATACATACTATAAAGACTACACTTACCGTAAATATACACTAGACTATGCTTACTCTATATATATATATACATTACATAGAGTACATGTACCCTAAATATACACTATATACATTATACTTGCCTTATACATACACTATATACTGTACACATACCTTATACACTAAATATTGATTAATTATCCTATATACACACACACTATATGCACTACACATAACAAATGTAATACTATAATGACTACACATGTCATATACATACACTAAACTTACCCCATATACAGAAACTATATAGATTACGCATATCCTATACATACAATATATACATTGCACTTACCCCACATATAATATATATATATACACACACACACTACACATACCCTATATACAGATAATATATAAATTAAACAACACTTACCCTGTACAAACACTATATACACTATACATTTACTATATACTCTACACATACCTAATATACAGACTAGTTATAAAGATTACACTTATCATATATACAAAACATAAATACTACATTTATTCTACAGTATATACATACTACATAGACTACACTATGCAGATATACTATATACAAGACTACACTTACCTTATATACACACACAATATGTAAACTACACTTACCTTATATACACACCTTATGTAGACTACACTTCCCTTATGTACATACTGTATAGACTACATTTACCATATATAGAAACTTTATAGACAATACTTACCCTATATATACACTACATATATTAAAGTTACCATATGCATACACTATATACACTACACTTACTCTATATACAGACACTATAAAGATTACACTTATCCTACACACATACACTATATACACTACGGTTATCCTATATACACACTATTACACTACACCTTATTCATACACTATATACACTTACCCTATATACAGACTAACTATAAAGCTGACACATTCTATAAACACAACACATAGAGTACACTTACTTGCATAATAATAAAAAAAACTGATATTTCAGGAATGCTGCTATATACAAAGAGACTAAGGTATCATATTAATGGCATGATCAACCCTACCAGGCAACATGCCTGACTTAATAGGGTTGATCATGCTGACAGACGCTCTTTAAGAATATACTATACACTGAGAATATATGTAATGCCTGTTGATGTTTTCTCCTGTGGTCCGTGAGAAGGTTCTCTGTGAAGACTGCGGAGACTGAAGATTGTGTCTGAATTAAAAAGAAAACATGACATAAATATTCCAGCAGTTGTTGGACTCTTTAACACATACTGTCTATCAGGATGGACCCCGTGTCTCAATATTGTATCAAACAACGAGTGACCCCCGATGTCCATTCTAACTTGTCACACCTCACCCCTTTCATTTGCTAAGTGAACTGGACAACTGCAACTTCTGATACTCACTAATTTCCAACATTCTGTCATTTTCTGTGATTTTGTTGATGTCGTCACATAAAAAATGTACATGTAGTCTCAGCCCAATGGAGATTCTTAAAGGGTTGCAAAAAGAAGTATAAAAAGTATTCCCAAATCGTGCACTGAGACCCTATTTAGCATAAAACAGCAATTTGGGTAATAAAAGAATCAAGCATATTTTTATTTTTTATTCACATAGCCGTATCAGGGCTTGTCTTTTGCAGTACAAGATGTACTTTCTAATGGCGCCATTTATAGTTGCATACAATGTGAATGGGAAGCGGAAAAAACTAATTTCAAATGGGGTGGAATTATAAAAAAATAAACAATTCTGCAACAGTTTTATATTCATTTTTTTTTTTAACACCGTTTCCTATGGATTAAAACTGACCTATTATTTTTATTCTTGGTCATTACGATTACATTAGTCCCAGGTGCCTGCAGTTTAAAACAGAAGGCACCTGGCGGATATCGCGCCCGCTCTGTTCATGCGGTGTTTGTTACAGAAGCGCACAGAAATCCGTACAGATATTTGTGCTGACTTTCTGCACCTTATCCTACACCTGTGTACAGGCACCCTAAGGCTTGGAGGGGAGTATGCAAATTAACTCATACCAGCCCAACCAACTATCTGAATAGAAAATTACCCTTTTTGGGAGGGTTTTTCCGATATTTATATGACTGTGCCTGTAGTAATAGAGCAAGATTTGCATTTAAGGGTTCAATCCAAAAAAGCTGGTTTCACGAGCTAAGGCCTCATGCACACGACCGTGACGTTTTTTTGCGTTCCGCAAAAAATGGAAGCCGCCCGTGTTGCCTTTCGCAATTTGCGCCGGCAATATAAATGCCTATTCTTGTCTGCAAAGCGTGGACAAGAATAGGATATGTTATATTTTTTTAGCGGGGCCGCGGAACGGAGCCACGGATGCGGACAGCACACTGAGTGCTGTCCGCATCTTTTGCGGCCCCATTGAAGTGAATGCATGAGGCCTAAAGCCGCAATGCATATGAAGAACCTCACTGACAGGCAACTACATGAGATGAGTTTAATGACGCCAAGAATTTTCACATTTTAAGGCTTCATTCACACAGTCAGTGTTTGGTCAGTGATTTCCATCAGTGATTGTGAGCCAAAACCAGGAGTGGACACTACACAGACATAAGGTAGAAGGGAAAGATCTGCACCTGTTCTGTGTTTTGGACCCGCACTTGGTTTTGGCTCAAAATCACTGATGGAAATCACTGACCAAACACTGACTGTGCGAATAAGGCCCTAATGCAATCATCTGCAGTGTCTGCCATTCTTTATACTTCACCGTTCTTTAGGTAACTTCACCACATGTGTTGTAGACCTGACCAAAAGTCCTATTTTCCCTAGACACATAATAAACCGTTCGAATTTAGGGAAAACGCTAAACATCTTTTCCTGTTTTATTGTATTTATTGTAGCTTACTAAAAACACACCAGTTTTATACGGAGATATCCCGCACCTGAATATAACAGTTAGATATATCTCAGTCTCTTACCCCAGAAATCCCACCGTGAGCAGTGGACGTAAAAGCAGCTCCTCCGGGTGTCTCCAGAATTCATCACTAACCATAAAATCAGTTTCATCTCCCAAGGAGCCAACTGATGATTCTTCGATTCAAGCCGACCAATAGCTGTGTGTTTACTGCAGTTGCCATGGTGATGTCAACATCAGAGTTAAAGGGGACATTACCTTCCTGATCACTTTTTCTTTTCAAATACTAATCTTGATGAATTCCTGCACTTATGTCAAGTGTGAATAAAATCCAAATATTCTTTACATTTTATGCCATGGAGAGGTAGAAATGTGGCTGTGCTTGCACTCTATCGGAAAAAGCACCAGCCTATATAAGCTCCCACTGTACCAGCCACCAGAGAGGCTGGTGTTTTTTCTACAGTGTGCAAGCACGTCCACCACTGATGGATTGCAGGGAGGTCGTAACCATGGAAACGAGCAGTGTATAATGTGGTAAAAAAATGAATCCAGCCAGCAAAGGAGGCAATATGGACAATCACAATACATTAGTATGCCTTGTATTAACTTTCTCCTACCATGACAAATGCCACTTGCTGAAATGACACAATCCCTTTAAAGGTAGGTTTTGTCAGCTCCAAAATCCTCTGTCTATCCCACGTCAGAAACCGCTGTGCTGTGTTTTCTGCCACTGAATGGAGCTAAACCACTAGCAGGCTCCGGGTACGGCTTTGTGGGGGGCAATAACCCTCGGCTGCCTGAACTGCCGCTTGGCCTCCCATTGAATACAATGGGAGGCGGTTTCAGTGCAGATTCAGCCAGGTTTTCTGCACCAATGAAATGAACTCAGTGAGAGAGAGCGAGAGAGTGCAGTGAGAGCACAGCATGGACACGCAAGATAAGGTAGACCTCGCCTCACTCTAATCTTTTGGTCAGTTATTTCTATCAGTGATTTTGAGCCAAAACCAGGTGCGGGTCTAGCCACAGAACAGGTGCAGATCTTTCCCTTATACCTTATGTCTGTGTAGTGTCCACTTCTGGTTTTGGCTCACAATCACTGATGGAAATCACTGACCAAACACTGATGTGTGAATGAGGCCTAACACTGCCCTGATTCCACAGTATCAGAGTGGTGAAGAGAAATGAGAGCTGGTGGCCGCCCCGTGATATATAAATGCCCCAATAACAATAAGATCTCTTTCACACGTCCGTGGTGACATCTGTGTCAAGCTGCTTAGTCTTTCATCCGTGAAAATGTCTGTGAAGGATCCTTGTGTCCGTTTTTTGCCCTCCAGGTGTCACCTGTATTCCATATACACTGCTAGGCTGAAAATGTAGTTTCAATCACAGCTCCTACCAATGGTCAGTGAATATCACTGACAGAACAAAGTGGTTTTCACGGACCCGTAGACTCCAATGGCCTGGTTTGGTTTTGGGCAGTTTTAGGTAACAAGCTGCATCTGAGTAGCCTCCTATTTTTATTTTTTTATAAATATATTTCTTTTCTGTTCTTCATGATACAAAACAGCACATATTATAATAGAAGAAACAGCCAATACAGGGTAGGCACTATACAACTGTAGTCAACTATCCTACAACATATAACAAAATGCTACAAACATTATAACTAGAGCTGTAAATTCACAGTTACTACATACAATAATACTATATCCAGCCACCCCTTCCCACCCTATTGGCTGTCGTCACTTCAACTCTGATAGAAACTAATGACTATATCTGAACAGTCATACGTGCCGCGCTCCGTTTCCTTTCCATATCCTCATAGACTTTGATTTGTTGGAGGTATAGACTCCATTCTTTTAACGAAGGTGGGGAGACAGAACCCCAATATCTCACTAAAATAACTTTTGTCACCATCAGACCCCTCATCCAGATCTGTCTAACCCGGGACGGAACTTCCATATCTAAAGCATAATCTCCCAGCAACACTGTCACCATCCCAGGGCTATACCTCGAAGAGGCCTCCTTTTGTAGGGCTAGAAAAACTTGTTCCCAATACCTTTTTATTTTACTACATTCCCAAAGTAAATGCCTGAAATCCGCGTTCACATACCCACATTTCGGGCAGCAGCAGTCTCGGCCTTTATTTTGGGAGAATTTCTCTTGGGTTTTTGGCGTATAGTACAACCGATAGAGGATCTTAAATTGCATTAATCTATGGGCATTAGAGAGTGTAGCCTTTCTTACATTCCTATATATACCAGACCATTGTAACGGCGGGCAATGCAGCTCTTGCTCCCATTTACTTGAGCTTTTATATAGAGTTACAGTTGCTAGTGCTGTTCGAAGTTTGCTATATAAACTAGCTATCTTAACCCTCTCATCTGTCTGGGCATAACAGAAATAAAAAAAATACATTCTCCCGTGGACAAATATGCCCTTTATTCCTAGAGGCCTCATACGCGTGTTTTAATCGTGAATACATAAACACATCTAATATTGTACTATCACTGAAATTATAATCAGAAAAGGAGTTAAAGTGTCCACATACAAAAAGATGACACACATTAACCACCCCCCTCCGTAACCAGTAAACAAAATCTGTGATTTTAAAGAATTCCGTCACATTCCTGTTCTCCCACAAAGGGGTGAAAGCAAAAGGGGAGGAGACTTTCAAAATCCTCTTAAGCTTATTCCAAACCATTTGTAGGGTCCAAGGAATCAATAGGGTCTTCCTCACCCCCAAATAACCAGACTCCAAACATGTAAAAATATTCTCTATTGGTTTTCCCAAGACCTGCGACAAATATCGTGCTAATAAACTATCTGTAAAACTACAACAACGTTGAACCTGTGCACATAAATAATACCCCTGAAAGAAAGGGAATGATAACCCGCCATCTGATTCCGACAACCATAGATATCTTTGCTTTATCCTGACCCTCTTCCTTCCCCATATTAGATGGTTAATAAGAGTCTCCAGTCTGTAAAAAAAGATATCATCGATCCAAACTGGGGCAGCACACATCGGGTACATCACAATAGGCAAGATAATCATCTTAACCAGCGCTATTCGATTCGTCTGTGCCAGCATCAGTACTGACGAGGCGGCATGACGTAGGGGTGCATGCCGCGCTCCCCCCTCCGCCACTTCCCCCTCTCTCTGCCTCCCGCTGTGATGGTGAACGCGGAGCCCAGCCTGTGACCTGCCGGGAGCATCCGTCTGTGGTAAGTCGGGAGCTGCTCTCTGTGACGCGTGGTAGCGCTGGTTTGAAAGATGGAGCCGACGTGAGCTCTGAAGACGCTGCCCTAATTGTCCTAGCTGCTGTAGCCATATCCTCACTCTGCCTAGCCGCAAAAGAGACAGAGCCCGTGGTTGGACCGGCTGAAGTATAGTCGCTCACCTCTGGTGGGTGACGGGAGTTGGTGGCGCTCCTGTGGTCCTGGCGTGTGGGCGCTGTTGCGCTTTCTTTTCCCCTCCTGCCCTTGCGGTGGATGCTGGTGAATAGCGTGTGGGCGCTGCTGTGCCTTTTTTCCTCCTGACCCTGCGGTGGATGCTGGTGAGCGGGGGTGCCTGGACGTGGACGTTGGTGGAGTCTTGTGTGGAGGCTGGATGATGTTGGTCTGTGGAGCCGAAATCCTTCTGTGTGCTGTGTGCTTGCGAAGGATTGAGATCACAGAAGAAGACCTTCTGCGCCACCTGTGACTCTCAGGTGCCTCCGTGTGTATACCTGCATGGTCCTGCCCTTTGAATATCAGGCGCTGGAAGGAATCTTGCTGAGCGACTTGATCATTTTGTCTGCTTGTTGGCTGGGTGGATCAGGCCTATTTGGGGGCTCTGTCTGGAGGGCTGGATCGTGAGGTCTGAAGAGGCCTTTGCCTGGCCCATCGCAGACGATCTATGAGTTAAACTTATCTACTCTTATTATACCCTTATGCAGTAAGATCTTTAGACTTGCAGTGGCTTTTGCCTGCAGCCTTCTGCGCTATTTGAATCAGACTGCCAATTGGGGTTGAAGGAGCCCTACGCCTGTATAGTCTGAGTTTAAGTTTGTATAGCGGCAGGAGGGTGTTCGTATACAGCGGAATATTTACATGTCTCTGTTCTAGTCAATGTGTATCCTGTCTTTATGCCTCCCTTCTATATGTATTCAGCTTTTTTGGACGCCAGGAGTCATATTCACCTGTGTTTAATCTATGTGTGCGCCATTCGTGTTTATATGATTTTGAAGTAGGGTGTCTGGGTCTTATAGTTGATGTGGGGGATCTCCCTTTCCCGATCCGGACAGCCAGTGGATCTGGTTTTGGAGATCCCTCTGTGTGTTATATTGGCAGGCTTTAATATTGTTTTTTCAACCGTGTGAACTGTGTGTACGGAGCCCCTTAAAATGCCGCCTAAATACCGTAAATCAGGAGGGATGTCCTCGCCGAAAGGTGGTCAGGGGGGAAGCCCCCAGGCTCGCATAGACAAATTTTTGAAGTCCCCTCCACCTAAAACCAGGGGAGCTATGCAAAGATCTGTCCTACAGGCTGAGCAGGGAGTGGTTAATACGGATCGGACAGAGCTGGGTACTATAAAGGCTAGTATCTCCCAGAACGAAGGTTTTGAGAGTATTAATAATAAACTCTCGGATATATTGGGAGTAGTAAATGTTACCAACACCTCTGTCGCAGAGATGGCCTTGTCCCTCTCAGCAGTACAAGGGGATATCACGATAATCAGAGATGAGATGGCTAAACTAGGAGTGAAGGTGAAGGAACTGGAATCTGCAGTGGACTCTGCCACTTCAGAGACCAGACTATTAAAAAAGAGATTGGAAGAGGTAGATGCAGACCGCTCCTGGCTTAGAGGGAAACTGATAGATCTGGAAGATAGGTCCCGTAGATATAACTATAACAGTTTTTTCTCTATTATCTAAATATCTTGCTACAAAAAACCCGTGTCCGTTACTAGTAGCCGGAGATTTTAAATCTGCACCTGATCCTGGGTTGGATCGTTTTTCTACCTCTTCTGGGCGAGGTCGGACTGGATCTCCTTTGAGCTCTGCTTGGATATCTGGCGCCACCTCTATGGCAACAGGAGAATTTATTCTTGCTTTAGCCAGTCCTATGGGTCAATGTCCCGTATTGATCTGGCCTTTGCAAGTCGCGATCTGTGTCATCAAATTTTGAAAATGAAATATGAACCTCATGGAATATCAGATCATTCTCCAGTCCTGATCTCGCTCAGAGAGGTGGATTCTCCAGCCTCAGGCAGAACTTTTAAATTGAACTCGCACTGGCTGCATGTGATAGGGGAGCAGGGTCAGATAGACCATGAAATACAGGAATTCTGGGGCATCAATGTAGGCTCGACACATATTCATTATGTGTGGGATGCACTGGAGGCCCATATAAGGGGCATATACTTCTCTAAAATTAACCGGTATAGGGTTGAACTTCGTCAAAGGGAACAACAGTTGACAGAGACAATTAGGAGATTACAGGGTGTATCGACTGCTCATCATAATGAGCAAAATATAACCCAGTTAAAAGAGGCCAATGCACAGTTCAAGATACTCTTATATAGTAAAGCTCAACATAAGCTTCTCTTCCAGGGGCAAAACCGCTTCTGTGAATCGGGGGGAGCAGCCTCCTATTTAGTTCACCACAGTGGAGAGGTCATGTTAGAATACCACAGCACCTGCCGCAGGAGCAAAGTAGTAGCTGTCGCTCTGAAATTATGGCTCAAATTCTTTGTCTTCCCTACCATCCCTGTATTTTGAAGCAATGTACCCACCTTTCAAAAACCTTGCCCTTTAAAAAACAGGGAGGATGCTGCATGCACGCTAGGCGGGCGTCCCCTTCCTCCCTCTACAGATGGTGAAGCTCCAGGTCTCCAGACACATCAAGCATTGCTCTGCAAATGGCCGTTTGTCCTTCTGTTATGGAACCTTCATCTGTGGGTTCTTTATGTCATAGACGTATGCATCTATGACATCAGCAGCACAGTTGCCATAGTTACTACAGGGGCTTATTATTGATACCTACCTCGTGCACTTTAGTATTAACCCTTTCTTGACTGACTGGAGACTCTACAATATACTTTTCACTAGAAAGGCCCCTAATCACTATGGCATTTAAAAGCTGCCCTAACAATACTAAGTTAGGGAGTGTAATGACAGATTTGAGGTGTAATATGCACACCCATGCCCTTAAGTCCATTTGCTACATCTGAATTTACACAGATTCCAGTGGACTTTTCTTTTGGTGCCAAAAAGTAGCGATCTACCAAACTATCACATTAACAAGATTTTAGTATAACCAGTTTCTTATACATTGTCTTTGAAATGACCAATATCTCATCTAAAAAAAAGTTAGCATGGAAGCTTCCACAAAGAGTACACATTCAAAACGAATAGGAATCAGGATTGGTACAGAGAAGAATTAAGGGGGTCATTTATCAAACTGGTGTAAAGTAGAACTGGCTTAGTTGCCCATAGCAACCAATCAGATTCCTCATTTCATTTTCCAAAGGGGCTGTTTAAAATAAAAGATAGAATCTGATTGGTTTAATTTATGCTACAGATTTCCACTGTATATTTCACCGTTTGCAATGCGTAGGGTTAGATCTTTGGTAAATCCGCACCGAAATCCACTGTGGAATGTCAGAAAAATCTGCAGTAACATTTCCAAGAAAGGGACCCTGTCACACACAGCCAGGAAAGGAGGAAGTGGCCGACGTTGTGCTGCTCTCTCCTTTCACTTTAGTGGGGCTTAGGTAGAATCGGACCTGCTATAGATAGACGGCCAATCTTGTAGCGTGTATTATATATCTTATTGTGTGAGTTGTATCCCATATTGTTCTGATCCTTCTGTATTTGATAAAGGATGACTTTCGGCTCCGCTGAATCTGGGAGGCTGTGTGGTGATAGGAACATAAATTTTTTGATCCAATTCAATTATGCTAATACCAGATGTTGGGTCAACTGGGCCATTGTGGTATTGTTTAATAAGATGAGCACCAATCTTCACACAGGCAAATCACTTAATCCCATGGAAATGTATGGAGGTCTAGAGATAAAGTCTCTACTCACAGCATGAGGTGGACAGGCTGTAGGTCTACATAGGAATATGAGTAAATATACATATTAGGGCTCATGTACACAGTCGTAAGTGTTTTATTGTCTGTAAATGGCGGATACTCTAAAAGCCGGACCTTTATTTTTTAACTTCTGTAGAAATTTCCAATCCTTGTCCCCAAACGGACAAGAATAGGACATGTTCTACCATGGCAATACATGGCACATGCTTCCAAACACACAATAATAACATTTTTTCATTTTGTATTTTATTTTATAGAACCTTAATGCAATAAAAACACGAGACTAGAGAGTGGAGATAAGCCACTGTCCATGTTGCGGGACTATTTGTGAGGTATTCCAGCTTCGCCTGCCTTTAAAGTGAATGGGGCCCTGCGCGAACTTGCGGTTTCGCGAACCGTCCCGGCCGATGTTCGTCCATCACTACACCCGGGACCCCCGCCAATCAGCTGTTTGAGAAGGCAGTAGCGCCACAGCTTTCTCTCAGCTTTCCCTAGGCCATGTGACATCACATTCATTGGTCACATGGACTAGGCGCAGCTCTATACAATGTACAGCGCTCTGATTGGTAAACCGTGAGAAGGTCTGTTGCATTCTCAAACAGCTGATCAGCGAGGGTCCCGGGATGTCAGACCACCACCGATCAGATATTGATGACCTATCCAGAGGATAGGACATCAGTATAAAACTCCCAGAAAACCACTTTAGTGTGTGGAGGCTGACTCAAGGAGGAAGATGTTGAGCCAGACTGGAATTATCAGATATACAACTACATTAGGCATATTAATCCTAACATCTCCTTTTAGAGAAGGATTGCACAAGGTATTAAATCATTAGTTGATATACAGTATGTACTAATTTAGTTATATACCTTTAAAAGGGTATTGCGGTAGGAAAAAGTTATCAGATCAGGTTGGTGGGGGTACTACCGGTGGGACCCCCACCAATCACAAGAACAGGGCCCTGTATCCCCGGCAAGCCCCCTGCTGCTCCCCTGAAATGACCTGCGCGGCCGGTCGCACAAGCGCACGGCCGCTCCATTCATTTCTGTGGGTGTTCCGGAGATAGCCAAGCACTGTACTCGCCTATCTCCGGAACTTTCATAGAAATGGATAGAGCTGGATAATTTTCACCTACCTGAATACCCCTTGGAGAAGTTTTAGCCAAAGGCCTCTGATTTGTTAGCATATCTTCAGATTAAGGCCTTGTTCACACAAACGTGCCGTGTTTTGCGGTCCTCAAATTGCGGATCCGCAAAACACGGATGGTCCTTTATAGAAATGCCTATTCTTGTCAGCAAAACGGACAAGAATAGGACATGATATATAATTTTTGCAGGTCTTGGCGCTAACATCGACCTGTAAGGATGAGTTCATACTTGAGTTATTTGGCCCCGTAACTGCCCAAATAAGTGAAGTGTGCAGTGATTCTAAGAGTGACGCCTGTCATCTGCATGTCATACGAAATCACAGTATTATTTCACTACCAAAGCAGACTCCATATGTGTGTAACTGCAAGGCACAGTGTTCTACAACACTATAAAGGCTCTCTGCAGCCAGGAAATAGCCGTTTTTTAACGTAATTCGCTGGGAATTTATTCGGATCGAACCAATTTTTTATTTTTTTATTTGGCGAAACGGCAAATCAAATTTTTAAATAAAATTCACTCATCTCTAGTTGCCAGGGGAGAAAGGTCAGCCTTTCAAATGGGAGACTATTTTGTTGCTTTCCAGTCTTCTGGACTCACAAAGGAGTGTCTCCGACTCCTATACACTGGGCATTCCATGACTGGTTTCATGATCCTCCCATCAATTGGTCCAGCAATTTCATTCATTCCTCTTATTAAAAATGTGATATAGCAATATATATGTTAAATTAAAAATATCAATGTTTAATACCCTGAAGCACAAAAACACTTTTATATTGATTCATCCAAACAAAACAAAAAAAAAGGCAAAAAAAGGCAAAAACACTTGTCTCACTTCAGCAAATGGCATTTATCATGTAGAGAAATTTAATACAAGGCAATTACTAATGTATTGTTATTGTCCATATTGCCTCCTTTGCTGGCTTGATTCATTTTTCAGTCACATTATACACTGCTCATTTCCATGGTTACGACCACCCTGTAATCCAGCAGCGGTGGTCGTGCTTACACAATATAGGAAAAGGCACTGGCCTATGTGCACTCCCACAGCCCTGGCCACCAGGTGGTGAGGTGACAGGTTCGCTTTAAGTTCTGTTGAAATTAAGGGGCACATTTATTATAATAAAAGCCTGTAGCTAGCGGGGTATCCGCCGAAGTTATAACTTCAGCGCATCCACTTTCTACGCCTAAAACAGCAACTAAGCATTGACCCGCCATCTGCGCCTGAAATAAGCCTAATTTTGGAGTATTTCAGTATAGGAAATGACCCCCTAAATCTGTGCAGCAGCTCTAGCCATTCTGACAGCTCCCTGACCGAATGTAGCTGCTTGCAGAATCTTTATATGTAATGTACATTCCAGGGGCATAGCAAGTAACCGTGGGGCTTCATAGCAAACTTGACTTGGGCCCCACTCTATCATGACCACCTTCTGCAGCAATTCCAGTACATGAATTTTATGATTATTATGGTCTCCCTGATGCACAAGGATAATGTAAAAGTTGAAGTGACTTTATTGTACATATTGCAGATAATTTACACAGTTATGTCACAAAATAGCAATAATGCACACAGTGATGTCACTAGTAGGAGAATATACGCAAATAGGTCATTGCATAGGAATGACACACATAGAAAGGTCATCATGTATCCTTCTCTATGTTGAGAAGGGGTAATACAGGGTGGCCCACGAAAAAGTAGACAGTCTCCAGCAATAGTAGGACAAAATGAATGAGCAAGTGGATTGTTTTTTTAATAACCCACATGCCACACGATGCAGAAAGCGGTCCCCATTCATATCTATGCATTTTTGGGCACGTCGGATTATGTCGGCTGATACTACTTGTAATGTTGCGGATAGTGTTTGTGATATTTTCCTTCAGTTCATCCAGGGATGTGGATTGTTAGCGGACATTTTCTGTTTTGAATTTCCCAACAGATAAAAATTGCACGAGGACAAGTCTGAGGAACGTGGTGGCCATAACCCCTTGCTCACAGTTTGCTCCTACATCAACAGTTCATCAATCCGTGCCAGTGAGGTGTGGCATGTTGTCCCATCTTGTTGGAAAGAGCAGGACATTTTTGTTTCTGCAGCATCACTGCTGTAGAGCTGCAAGCAGTATCGGCCAACATAATCCGATGTGCCCAAAGATGCATAGACCGGAACAGGGACCACTTTCAGCATCTTTTGTGACTTGTGGGTAATTAAAAAAATAACAATCCACTTTCTCATTCATCTTGTCATACTATCGCTGGAGGTGGGCTACTTTTTCGTGGGCAACCCTGTATATAAGATAGGGGTAAACGTGGAGCCCAACAGTCATTATTTGCTGCACCTTATGTCTGAATGAAAATGCATTTCTGGTATTTTACAGTAGAAACCCATACTCTTCAAAAAGTCTCCCAAGGTGCCCAGACCTAATTTATTTATTTATTTTATGCACTTATATAGCGCTGCTATATCCCGCAGCTCTTTACAGACATTAGCATCCAACTGTCCTTAATGGGGCTCACAATCTAAGTTCCCTATCAGTATGTCTTTGGACTGTAGGAGGAAACTGGAGGAAACCCACACAAGCACAGGGAGAACATACAAACTCCATGCAGATGTTGTTATTGGTCAGATTCGAACCTAGGACCCCAGTACTGCAAGGCACCAGTGCCAACCAGTGAGCCACCGTGCTGCCCACTCATGGCATAGCCTTAATAAAAATAAATTATGCCATCTATCTCTATGAATGTATCTATGCTTCAAGAGGGACAACTGATGAATTCCTTAAGATATGGAAGCTCAAAAACTCTATGAGGTTCTTAGCACACAATCTGATGACATTGTGTGAGCCCATCTGCCACGTCAAGGCGACCTCATTCAGATAGGTCCCTACACTAAGACTCTTTTTTTTTTTATAACATGATTTACACTGATTTGCACTATTAATTTGAAAAGCCAAACTGATAAGCAGTATATTGGTGTTTCTCTATAACAACTGACTACTGTATATAAAATAATGTAAAAGCACACTGCAAGTGATAACACCAGTTACACTCAATATATCCTGTTATATGTATAACGTGTTAGTGTAGGGACCCACCTAAACAAGGAGGGATTAAGCACTGCAAAAGGGCTAACAAAACAGATGTGAATTTAATATATGAAATAGAATTCAACCCATGTAATGTTATAACAATATTGATTGCAACTGGTACACCATGCAATGTTTGTATAGTCAGTCACTGCAGAAGAAAAGCTTTTTTGTTTTTGGTGCATTATGTGGCGGAGGCCAAGCTTAGGTTTTTCTAAAATGTAAAATTTAGAACAGAACTTTTCTCCTATTACTGTGTAACATTTTATGGAAATCACGCAGGAAGTGATATCATACACTATATACACTACACTTAACCTATATACAGACACTATATGAATTACACTGATCCTATATACACACTGCATACATTTACCCTATACATAGACTACACTTACCTTTCACATACACTATATACACCACACTTACCCTATGTATGCACAGTATATATATACTACATTACACTTACCTGATATACATACTATAAAGACTACACTTACCGTAAATATACACTAGACTATGCTTACTCTATATATATATATACATTACATAGAGTACATGTACCCTAAATATACACTATATACATTATACTTGCCTTATACATACACTATATACTGTACACATACCTTATACACTAAATATTGATTAATTATCCTATATACACACACACACTATATGCACTACACATAACAAATGTAATACTATAATGACTACACATGTCATATACATACACTAAACTTACCCCATATACAGAAACTATATAAATTACGCATATCCTATACATACAATATATACATTGCACTTACCCCACATATAATATATATATATACACACACACACTACACATACCCTATATACAGATAATATATAAATTAAACAACACTTACCCTGTACAAACACTATATACACTATACATTTACTATATACTCTACACATACCTAATATACAGACTAGTTATAAAGATTACACTTATCATATATACAAAACATAAATACTACATTTATTCTACAGTATATACATACTACATAGACTACACTATGCAGATATACTATATACAAGACTACACTTACCTTATATACACACACAATATGTAAACTACACTTACCTTATATACCCACCTTATGTAGACTACACTTCCCTTATGTACATACTGTATAGACTACATTTACCATATATAGAAACTTTATAGACAATACTTACCCTATATATACACTACATATATTAAAGTTACCATATGCATACACTATATACACTACACTTACTCTATATACAGACACTATAAAGATTACACTTATCCTACACACATACACTATATACACTACGGTTATCCTATATACACACTATTACACTACACCTTATTCATACACTATATACACTTACCCTATATACAGACTAACTATAAAGCTGACACATTCTATAAACACAACACATAGAGTACACTTACTTGCATAATAATAAAAAAAACTGATATTTCAGGAATGCTGCTATATACAAAGAGACTAAGGTATCATATTAATGGCATGATCAACCCTACCAGGCAACATGCCTGACTTAATAGGGTTGATCATGCTGACAGACGCTCTTTAAGAATATACTATACACTGAGAATATATGTAATGCCTGTTGATGTTTTCTCCTGTGGTCCGTGAGAAGGTTCTCTGTGAAGACTGCGGATACTGAAGATTGTGTCTGAATTAAAAAGAAAACATGACATAAATATTCCAGCAGTTGTTGGACTCTTTAACACATACTGTCTATCAGGATGGACCCCGTGTCTCAATATTGTATCAAACAACGAGTGACCCCCGATGTCCATTCTAACTTGTCACACCTCACCCCTTTCATTTGCTAAGTGAACTGGACAACTGCAACTTCTGATACTCACTAATTTCCAACATTCTGTCATTTTCTGTGATTTTGTTGATGTCGTCACATAAAAAATGTACATGTAGTCTCAGCCCAATGGAGATTCTTAAAGGGTTGCAAAAAGAAGTATAAAAAGTATTCCCAAATCGTGCACTGAGACCCTATTTAGCATAAAACAGCAATTTGGGTAATAAAAGAATCAAGCATATTTTTATTTTTTATTCACATAGCCGTATCAGGGCTTGTCTTTTGCAGTACAAGATGTACTTTCTAATGGCGCCATTTATAGTTGCATACAATGTGAATGGGAAGCGGAAAAAACTAATTTCAAATGGGGTGGAATTATAAAAAAATAAACAATTCTGCAACAGTTTTATATTCATTTTTTTTTTTAACACCGTTTCCTATGGATTAAAACTGACCTATTATTTTTATTCTTGGTCATTACGATTACATTAGTCCCAGGTGCCTGCAGTTTAAAACAGAAGGCACCTGGCGGATATCGCGCCCGCTCTGTTCATGCGGTGTTTGTTACAGAAGCGCACAGAAATCCGTACAGATATTTGTGCTGACTTTCTGCACCTTATCCTACACCTGTGTACAGGCACCCTAAGGCTTGGAGGGGAGTATGCAAATTAACTCATACCAGCCCAACCAACTATCTGAATAGAAAATTACCCTTTTTGGGAGGGTTTTTCCGATATTTATATGACTGTGCCTGTAGTAATAGAGCAAGATTTGCATTTAAGGGTTCAATCCAAAAAAGCTGGTTTCACGAGCTAAGGCCTCATGCACACGACCGTGACGTTTTTTTGCGTTCCGCAAAAAATGGAAGCCGCCCGTGTTGCCTTTCGCAATTTGCGCCGGCAATATAAATGCCTATTCTTGTCTGCAAAGCGTGGACAAGAATAGGATATGTTATATTTTTTTAGCGGGGCCGCGGAACGGAGCCACGGATGCGGACAGCACACTGAGTGCTGTCCGCATCTTTTGCGGCCCCATTGAAGTGAATGCATGAGGCCTAAAGCCGCAATGCATATGAAGAACCTCACTGACAGGCAACTACATGAGATGAGTTTAATGACGCCAAGAATTTTCACATTTTAAGGCTTCATTCACACAGTCAGTGTTTGGTCAGTGATTTCCATCAGTGATTGTGAGCCAAAACCAGGAGTGGACACTACACAGACATAAGGTAGAAGGGAAAGATCTGCACCTGTTCTGTGTTTTGGACCCGCACTTGGTTTTGGCTCAAAATCACTGATGGAAATCACTGACCAAACACTGACTGTGCGAATAAGGCCCTAATGCAATCATCTGCAGTGTCTGCCATTCTTTATACTTCACCGTTCTTTAGGTAACTTCACCACATGTGTTGTAGACCTGACCAAAAGTCCTATTTTCCCTAGACACATAATAAACCGTTCGAATTTAGGGAAAACGCTAAACATCTTTTCCTGTTTTATTGTATTTATTGTAGCTTACTAAAAACACACCAGTTTTATACGGAGATATCCCGCACCTGAATATAACAGTTAGATATATCTCAGTCTCTTACCCCAGAAATCCCACCGTGAGCAGTGGACGTAAAAGCAGCTCCTCCGGGTGTCTCCAGAATTCATCACTAACCATAAAATCAGTTTCATCTCCCAAGGAGCCAACTGATGATTCTTCGATTCAAGCCGACCAATAGCTGTGTGTTTACTGCAGTTGCCATGGTGATGTCAACATCAGAGTTAAAGGGGACATTACCTTCCTGATCACTTTTTCTTTTCAAATACTAATCTTGATGAATTCCTGCACTTATGTCAAGTGTGAATAAAATCCAAATATTCTTTACATTTTATGCCATGGAGAGGTAGAAATGTGGCTGTGCTTGCACTCTATCGGAAAAAGCACCAGCCTATATAAGCTCCCACTGTACCAGCCACCAGAGAGGCTGGTGTTTTTTCTACAGTGTGCAAGCACGTCCACCACTGATGGATTGCAGGGAGGTCGTAACCATGGAAACGAGCAGTGTATAATGTGGTAAAAAAATGAATCCAGCCAGCAAAGGAGGCAATATGGACAATCACAATACATTAGTATGCCTTGTATTAACTTTCTCCTACCATGACAAATGCCACTTGCTGAAATGACACAATCCCTTTAAAGGTAGGTTTTGTCAGCTCCAAAATCCTCTGTCTATCCCACGTCAGAAACCGCTGTGCTGTGTTTTCTGCCACTGAATGGAGCTAAACCACTAGCAGGCTCCGGGTACGGCTTTGTGGGGGGCAATAACCCTCGGCTGCCTGAACTGCCGCTTGGCCTCCCATTGAATACAATGGGAGGCGGTTTCAGTGCAGATTCAGCCAGGTTTTCTGCACCAATGAAATGAACTCAGTGAGAGAGAGTGAGAGAGTGCAGTGAGAGCACAGCATGGACACGCAAGATAAGGTAGACCTCGCCTCACTCTAATCTTTTGGTCAGTTATTTCTATCAGTGATTTTGAGCCAAAACCAGGTGCGGGTCTAGCCACAGAACAGGTGCAGATCTTTCCCTTATACCTTATGTCTGTGTAGTGTCCACTTCTGGTTTTGGCTCACAATCACTGATGGAAATCACTGACCAAACACTGATGTGTGAATGAGGCCTAACACTGCCCTGATTCCACAGTATCAGAGTGGTGAAGAGAAATGAGAGCTGGTGGCCGCCCCGTGATATATAAATGCCCCAATAACAATAAGATCTCTTTCACACGTCCGTGGTGACATCTGTGTCAAGCTGCTTAGTCTTTCATCCGTGAAAATGTCTGTGAAGGATCCGTGTGTCCGTTTCTTGCCCTCCAGGTGTCACCTGTATTCCATATACACTGCTAGGCTGAAAATGTAGTTTCAATCACAGCTCCTACCAATGGTCAGTGAATATCACTGACAGAACAAAGTGGTTTTCACGGACCCGTAGACTCCAATGGCCTGGTTTGGTTTTGGGCAGTTTTAGGTAACAAGCTGCATCTGAGTAGCCTCCTATTTTTATTTTTTTATAAATATATTTCTTTTCTGTTCTTCATGATACAAAACAGCACATATTATAATAGAAGAAACAGCCAATACAGGGTAGGCACTATACAACTGTAGTCAACTATCCTACAACATATAACAAAATGCTACAAACATTATAACTAGAGCTGTAAATTCACAGTTACTACATACAATAATACTATATCCAGCCACCCCTTCCCACCCTATTGGCTGTCGTCACTTCAACTCTGATAGAAACTAATGACTATATCTGAACAGTCATACGTGCCGCGCTCCGTTTCCTTTCCATATCCTCATAGACTTTGATTTGTTGGAGGTATAGACTCCATTCTTTTAACGAAGGTGGGGAGACAGAACCCCAATATCTCACTAAAATAACTTTTGTCACCATCAGACCCCTCATCCAGATCTGTCTAACCCGGGACGGAACTTCCATATCTAAAGCATAATCTCCCAGCAACACTGTCACCATCCCAGGGCTATACCTCGAAGAGGCCTCCTTTTGTAGGGCTAGAAAAACTTGTTCCCAATACCTTTTTATTTTACTACATTCCCAAAGTAAATGCCTGAAATCCGCGTTCACATACCCACATTTCGGGCAGCAGCAGTCTCGGCCTTTATTTTGGGAGAATTTCTCTTGGGTTTTTGGCGTATAGTACAACCGATGGAGGATCTTAAATTGCATTAATCTATGGGCATTAGAGAGTGTAGCCTTTCTTACATTCCTATATATACCAGACCATTGTAACGGCGGGCAATGCAGCTCTTGCTCCCATTTACTTGAGCTTTTATATAGAGTTACAGTTGCTAGTGCTGTTCGAAGTTTGCTATATAAACTAGCTATCTTAACCCTCTCATCTGTCTGGGCATAACAGAAATAAAAAAAATACATTCTCCCGTGGACAAATATGCCCTTTATTCCTAGAGGCCTCATACGCGTGTTTTAATCGTGAATACATAAACACATCTAATATTGTACTATCACTGAAATTATAATCAGAAAAGGAGTTAAAGTGTCCACATACAAAAAGATGACACACATTAACCACCCCCCTCCGTAACCAGTAAACAAAATCTGTGATTTTAAAGAATTCCGTCACATTCCTGTTCTCCCACAAAGGGGTGAAAGCAAAAGGGGAGGAGACTTTCAAAATCCTCTTAAGCTTATTCCAAACCATTTGTAGGGTCCAAGGAATCAATAGGGTCTTCCTCACCCCCAAATAACCAGACTCCAAACATGTAAAAATATTCTCTATTGGTTTTCCCAAGACCTGCGACAAATATCGTGCTAATAAACTATCTGTAAAACTACAACAACGTTGAACCTGTGCACATAAATAATACCCCTGAAAGAAAGGGAATGATAACCCGCCATCTGATTCCGACAACCATAGATATCTTTGCTTTATCCTGACCCTCTTCCTTCCCCATATTAGATGGTTAATAAGAGTCTCCAGTCTGTAAAAAAAGATATCATCGATCCAAACTGGGGCAGCACACATCGGGTACATCACAATAGGCAAGATAATCATCTTAACCAGCGCTATTCGATTCGTCTGTGCCAGCATCAGTACTGACGAGGCGGCATGACGTAGGGGTGCGTGCCGCGCTCCCCCCTCCGCCACTTCCCCCTCTCTCTGCCTCCCGCTGTGATGGTGAACGCGGAGCCCAGCCTGTGACCTGCCGGGAGCGTCCGTCTGTGGTAAGTCGGGAGCTGCTCTCTGTGACGCGTGGTAGCGCTGGTTTGAAAGATGGAGCCGACGTGAGCTCTGAAGACGCTGCCCTAATTGTCCTAGCTGCTGTAGCCATATCCTCACTCTGCCTAGCCGCAAAAGAGACAGAGCCCGTGGTTGGACCGGCTGAAGTATAGTCGCTCACCTCTGGTGGGTGACGGGAGTTGGTGGCGCTCCTGTGGTCCTGGCGTGTGGGCGCTGTTGCGCTTTCTTTTCCCCTCCTGCCCTTGCGGTGGATGCTGGTGAATAGCGTGTGGGCGCTGCTGTGCCTTTTTTCCTCCTGACCCTGCGGTGGATGCTGGTGAGCGGGGGTGCCTGGACGTGGACGTTGGTGGAGTCTTGTGTGGAGGCTGGATGATGTTGGTCTGTGGAGCCGAAATCCTTCTGTGTGCTGTGTGCTTGCGAAGGATTGAGATCACAGAAGAAGACCTTCTGCGCCACCTGTGACTCTCAGGTGCCTCCGTGTGTATACCTGCATGGTCCTGCCCTTTGAATATCAGGCGCTGGAAGGAATCTTGCTGAGCGACTTGATCATTTTGTCTGCTTGTTGGCTGGGTGGATCAGGCCTATTTGGGGGCTCTGTCTGGAGGGCTGGATCGTGAGGTCTGAAGAGGCCTTTGCCTGGCCCATCGCAGACGATCTATGAGTTAAACTTATCTACTCTTATTATACCCTTATGCAGTAAGATCTTTAGACTTGCAGTGGCTTTTGCCTGCAGCCTTCTGCGCTATTTGAATCAGACTGCCAATTGGGGTTGAAGGAGCCCTACGCCTGTATAGTCTGAGTTTAAGTTTGTATAGCGGCAGGAGGGTGTTCGTATACAGCGGAATATTTACATGTCTCTGTTCTAGTCAATGTGTATCCTGTCTTTATGCCTCCCTTCTATATGTATTCAGCTTTTTTGGACGCCAGGAGTCATATTCACCTGTGTTTAATCTATGTGTGCGCCATTCGTGTTTATATGATTTTGAAGTAGGGTGTCTGGGTCTTATAGTTGATGTGGGGGATCTCCCTTTCCCGATCCGGACAGCCAGTGGATCTGGTTTTGGAGATCCCTCTGTGTGTTATATTGGCAGGCTTTAATATTGTTTTTTCAACCGTGTGAACTGTGTGTACGGAGCCCCTTAAAATGCCGCCTAAATACCGTAAATCAGGAGGGATGTCCTCGCCGAAAGGTGGTCAGGGGGGAAGCCCCCAGGCTCGCATAGACAAATTTTTGAAGTCCCCTCCACCTAAAACCAGGGGAGCTATGCAAAGATCTGTCCTACAGGCTGAGCAGGGAGTGGTTAATACGGATCGGACAGAGCTGGGTACTATAAAGGCTAGTATCTCCCAGAACGAAGGTTTTGAGAGTATTAATAATAAACTCTCGGATATATTGGGAGTAGTAAATGTTACCAACACCTCTGTCGCAGAGATGGCCTTGTCCCTCTCAGCAGTACAAGGGGATATCACGATAATCAGAGATGAGATGGCTAAACTAGGAGTGAAGGTGAAGGAACTGGAATCTGCAGTGGACTCTGCCACTTCAGAGACCAGACTATTAAAAAAGAGATTGGAAGAGGTAGATGCAGACCGCTCCTGGCTTAGAGGGAAACTGATAGATCTGGAAGATAGGTCCCGTAGATATAACTATAACAGTTTTTTCTCTATTATCTAAATATCTTGCTACAAAAAACCCGTGTCCGTTACTAGTAGCCGGAGATTTTAAATCTGCACCTGATCCTGGGTTGGATCGTTTTTCTACCTCTTCTGGGCGAGGTCGGACTGGATCTCCTTTGAGCTCTGCTTGGATATCTGGCGCCACCTCTATGGCAACAGGAGAATTTATTCTTGCTTTAGCCAGTCCTATGGGTCAATGTCCCGTATTGATCTGGCCTTTGCAAGTCGCGATCTGTGTCATCAAATTTTGAAAATGAAATATGAACCTCATGGAATATCAGATCATTCTCCAGTCCTGATCTCGCTCAGAGAGGTGGATTCTCCAGCCTCAGGCAGAACTTTTAAATTGAACTCGCACTGGCTGCATGTGATAGGGGAGCAGGGTCAGATAGACCATGAAATACAGGAATTCTGGGGCATCAATGTAGGCTCGACACATATTCATTATGTGTGGGATGCACTGGAGGCCCATATAAGGGGCATATACTTCTCTAAAATTAACCGGTATAGGGTTGAACTTCGTCAAAGGGAACAACAGTTGACAGAGACAATTAGGAGATTACAGGGTGTATCGACTGCTCATCATAATGAGCAAAATATAACCCAGTTAAAAGAGGCCAATGCACAGTTCAAGATACTCTTATATAGTAAAGCTCAACATAAGCTTCTCTTCCAGGGGCAAAACCGCTTCCGTGAATCGGGGGGAGCAGCCTCCTATTTAGTTCACCACAGTGGAGAGGTCATGTTAGAATACCACAGCACCTGCCGCAGGAGCAAAGTAGTAGCTGTCGCTCTGAAATTATGGCTCAAATTCTTTGTCTTCCCTACCATCCCTGTATTTTGAAGCAATGTACCCACCTTTCAAAAACCTTGCCCTTTAAAAAACAGGGAGGATGCTGCATGCACGCTAGGCGGGCGTCCCCTTCCTCCCTCTACAGATGGTGAAGCTCCAGGTCTCCAGACACATCAAGCATTGCTCTGCAAATGGCCGTTTGTCCTTCTGTTATGGAACCTTCATCTGTGGGTTCTTTATGTCATAGACGTATGCATCTATGACATCAGCAGCACAGTTGCCATAGTTACTACAGGGGCTTATTATTGATACCTACCTCGTGCACTTTAGTATTAACCCTTTCTTGACTGACTGGAGACTCTACAATATACTTTTCACTAGAAAGGCCCCTAATCACTATGGCATTTAAAAGCTGCCCTAACAATACTAAGTTAGGGAGTGTAATGACAGATTTGAGGTGTAATATGCACACCCATGCCCTCAAGTCCATTTGCTACATCTGAATTTACACAGATTCCAGTGGACTTTTCTTTTGGTGCCAAAAAGTAGCGATCTACCAAACTATCACATTAACAAGATTTTAGTATAACCAGTTTCTTATACATTGTCTTTGAAATGACCAATATCTCATCTAAAAAAAATTAGCATGGAAGCTTCCACAAAGAGTACACATTCAAAACGAATAGGAATCAGGATTGGTACAGAGAAGAATTAAGGGGGTCATCTATCAAACTGGTGTAAAGTAGAACTGGCTTAGTTGCCCATAGCAACCAATCAGATTCCTCATTTCATTTTCCAAAGGGGCTGTCCAAAATAAAAGATAGAATCTGATTGGTTTAATTTATGCTACAGATTTCCACTGTATATTTCACCGTTTGCAATGCGTAGGGTTAGATCTTTGGTAAATCCGCACCGAAATCCACTGTGGAATGTCAGAAAAATCTGCAGTAACATTTCCAAGAAAGGGACCCTGTCACACACAGCCAGGAAAGGAGGAAGTGGCCGACGTTGTGCTGCTCTCTCCTTTCACTTTAGTGGGGTTTAGGTAGAATCGGACCTGCTATAGATAGACGGCCAATCTTGTAGCGTGTATTATATATCTTATTGTGTGAGTTGTATCCCATATTGTTCTGATCCTTCTGTATTTGATAAAGGATGACTTTCGGCTCCGCTGAATCTGGGAGGCTGTGTGGTGATAGGAACATAAATTTTTTGATCCAATTCAATTATGCTAATACCAGATGTTGGGTCAACTGGGCCATTGTGGTATTGTTTAATAAGATGAGCACCAATCTTCACACAGGCAAATCACTTAATCCCATGGAAATGTATGGAGGTCTAGAGATAAAGTCTCTACTCACAGCATGAGGTGGACAGGCTGTAGGTCTACATAGGAATATGAGTAAATATACATATTAGGGCTCATGTACACAGTCGTAAGTGTTTTATTGTCTGTAAATGGCAGATACTCTAAAAGCCGGACCTTTATTTTTTAACTTCTGTAGAAATTTCCAATCCTTGTCCCCAAACGGACAAGAATAGGACATGTTCTACCATGGCAATACATGGCACATGCTTCCAAACACACAATAATAACATTTTTTCATTTTGTATTTTATTTTATAGAACCTTAATGCAATAAAAACACGAGACTAGAGAGTGGAGATAAGCCACTGTCCATGTTGCGGGACTATTTGTGAGGTATTCCAGCTTCGCCTGCCTTTAAAGTGAATGGGGCCCTGCGCGAACTTGCGGTTTCGCGAACCGTCCCGGCCGATGTTCGTCCATCACTACACCCGGGACCCCCGCCAATCAGCTGTTTGAGAAGGCAGTAGCGCCACAGCTTTCTCTCAGCTTTCCCTAGGCCATGTGACATCACATTCATTGGTCACATGGACTAGGCGCAGCTCTATACAATGTACAGCGCTCTGATTGGTAAACCGTGAGAAGGTCTGTTGCATTCTCAAACAGCTGATCAGCGAGGGTCCCGGGATGTCAGACCACCACCGATCAGATATTGATGACCTATCCAGAGGATAGGACATCAGTATAAAACTCCCAGAAAACCACTTTAGTGTGTGGAGGCTGACTCAAGGAGGAAGATGTTGAGCCAGACTGGAATTATCAGATATACAACTACATTAGGCATATTAATCCTAACATCTCCTTTTAGAGAAGGATTGCACAAGGTATTAAATCATTAGTTGATATACAGTATGTACTAATTTAGTTATATACCTTTAAAAGGGTATTGCGGTAGGAAAAAGTTATCAGATCAGGTTGGTGGGGGTACTACCGGTGGGACCCCCACCAATCACAAGAACAGGGCCCTGTATCCCCGGCAAGCCCCCTGCTGCTCCCCTGAAATGACCTGCGCGGCCGGTCGCACAAGCGCACGGCCGCTCCATTCATTTCTGTGGGTGTTCCGGAGATAGCCAAGCACTGTACTCGCCTATCTCCGGAACTTTCATAGAAATGGATAGAGCTGGATAATTTTCACCTACCTGAATACCCCTTGGAGAAGTTTTAGCCAAAGGCCTCTGATTTGTTAGCATATCTTCAGATTAAGGCCTTGTTCACACAAACGTGCCGTGTTTTGCGGTCCTCAAATTGCGGATCCGCAAAACACGGATGGTCCTTTATAGAAATGCCTATTCTTGTCAGCAAAACGGACAAGAATAGGACATGATATATAATTTTTGCAGGTCTTGGCGCTAACATCGACCTGTAAGGATGAGTTCATACTTGAGTTATTTGGCCCCGTAACTGCCCAAATAAGTGAAGTGTGCAGTGATTCTAAGAGTGACGCCTGTCATCTGCATGTCATACGAAATCACAGTATTATTTCACTACCAAAGCAGACTCCATATGTGTGTAACTGCAAGGCACAGTGTTCTACAACACTATAAAGGCTCTCTGCAGCCAGGAAATAGCCGTTTTTTAACGTAATTCGCTGGGAATTTATTCGGATCGAACCAATTTTTTATTTTTTTATTTGGCGAAACGGCAAATCAAATTTTTAAATAAAATTCACTCATCTCTAGTTGCCAGGGGAGAAAGGTCAGCCTTTCAAATGGGAGACTATTTTGTTGCTTTCCAGTCTTCTGGACTCACAAAGGAGTGTCTCCGACTCCTATACACTGGGCATTCCATGACTGGTTTCATGATCCTCCCATCAATTGGTCCAGCAATTTCATTCATTCCTCTTATTAAAAATGTGATATAGCAATATATATGTTAAATTAAAAATATCAATGTTTAATACCCTGAAGCACAAAAACACTTTTATATTGATTCATCCAAACAAAACAAAAAAAAAGGCAAAAAAAGGCAAAAACACAAGTCTCACTTCAGCAAATGGCATTTATCATGTAGAGAAATTTAATACAAGGCAATTACTAATGTATTGTTATTGTTCATATTGCCTCCTTTGCTGGCTTGATTCATTTTTCAGTCACATTATACACTGCTCATTTCCATGGTTACGACCACCCTGTAATCCAGCAGCGGTGGTCGTGCTTACACAATATAGGAAAAGGCACTGGCCTATGTGCACTCCCACAGCCCTGGCCACCAGGTGGTGAGGTGACAGGTTCGCTTTAAGTTCTGTTGAAATTAAGGGGCACATTTATTATAATAAAAGCCTGTAGCTAGCGGGGTATCCGCCGAAGTTATAACTTCAGCGCATCCACTTTCTACGCCTAAAACAGCAACTAAGCATTGACCCGCCATCTGCGCCTGAAATAAGCCTAATTTTGGAGTATTTCAGTATAGGAAATGACCCCCTAAATCTGTGCAGCAGCTCTAGCCATTCTGACAGCTCCCTGACCGAATGTAGCTGCTTGCAGAATCTTTATATGTAATGTACATTCCAGGGGCATAGCAAGTAACCGTGGGGCTTCATAGCAAACTTGACTTGGGCCCCACTCTATCATGACCACCTTCTGCAGCAATTCCAGTACATGAATTTTATGATTATTATGGTCTCCCTGATGCACAAGGATAATGTAAAAGTTGAAGTGACTTTATTGTACATATTGCAGATAATTTACACAGTTATGTCACAAAATAGCAATAATGCACACAGTGATGTCACTAGTAGGAGAATATACGCAAATAGGTCATTGCATAGGAATGACACACATAGAAAGGTCATCATGTATCCCTTCTCTATGTTGAGAAGGGGTAATACAGGGTGGCCCACGAAAAAGTAGACAGTCTCCAGCAATAGTAGGACAAAATGAATGAGCAAGTGGATTGTTTTTTTAATAACCCACATGCCACACGATGCAGAAAGCGGTCCCCATTCATATCTATGCATTTTTGGGCACGTCGGATTATGTCGGCTGATACTACTTGTAATGTTGCGGATAGTGTTTGTGATATTTTCCTTCAGTTCATCCAGGGATGTGGATTGTTAGCGGACATTTTCTGTTTTGAATTTCCCAACAGATAAAAATTGCACGAGGACAAGTCTGAGGAACGTGGTGGCCATAACCCCTTGCTCACAGTTTGCTCCTACATCAACAGTTCATCAATCCGTGCCAGTGAGGTGTGGCATGTTGTCCCATCTTGTTGGAAAGAGCAGGACATTTTTGTTTCTGCAGCATCACTGCTGTAGAGCTGCAAGCAGTATCGGCCAACATAATCCGATGTGCCCAAAGATGCATAGACCGGAACAGGGACCACTTTCAGCATCTTTTGTGACTTGTGGGTAATTAAAAAAATAACAATCCACTTTCTCATTCATCTTGTCATACTATCGCTGGAGGTGGGCTACTTTTTCGTGGGCAACCCTGTATATAAGATAGGGGTAAACGTGGAGCCCAACAGTCATTATTTGCTGCACCTTATGTCTGAATGAAAATGCATTTCTGGTATTTTACAGTAGAAACCCATACTCTTCAAAAAGTCTCCCAAGGTGCCCAGACCTAATTTATTTATTTATTTTATGCACTTATATAGCGCTGCTATATCCCGCAGCTCTTTACAGACATTAGCATCCAACTGTCCTTAATGGGGCTCACAATCTAAGTTCCCTATCAGTATGTCTTTGGACTGTAGGAGGAAACTGGAGGAAACCCACACAAGCACAGGGAGAACATACAAACTCCATGCAGATGTTGTTATTGGTCAGATTCGAACCTAGGACCCCAGTACTGCAAGGCACCAGTGCCAACCAGTGAGCCACCGTGCTGCCCACTCATGGCATAGCCTTAATAAAAATAAATTATGCCATCTATCTCTATGAATGTATCTATGCTTCAAGAGGGACAACTGATGAATTCCTTAAGATATGGAAGCTCAAAAACTCTATGAGGTTCTTAGCACACAATCTGATGACATTGTGTGAGCCCATCTGCCACGTCAAGGCGACCTCATTCAGATAGGTCCCTACACTAAGACTCTTTTTTTTTTTATAACATGATTTACACTGATTTGCACTATTAATTTGAAAAGCCAAACTGATAAGCAGTATATTGGTGTTTCTCTATAACAACTGACTACTGTATATAAAATAATGTAAAAGCACACTGCAAGTGATAACACCAGTTACACTCAATATATCCTGTTATATGTATAACGTGTTAGTGTAGGGACCCACCTAAACAAGGAGGGATTAAGCACTGCAAAAGGGCTAACAAAACAGATGTGAATTTAATATATGAAATAGAATTCAACCCATGTAATGTTATAACAATATTGATTGCAACTGGTACACCATGCAATGTTTGTATAGTCAGTCACTGCAGAAGAAAAGCTTTTTTGTTTTTGGTGCATTATGTGGCGGAGGCCAAGCTTAGGTTTTTCTAAAATGTAAAATTTAGAACAGAACTTTTCTCCTATTACTGTGTAACATTTTATGGAAATCACGCAGGAAGTGATATCATACACTATATACACTACACTTAACCTATATACAGACACTATATGAATTACACTGATCCTATATACACACTGCATACATTTACCCTATACATAGACTACACTTACCTTTCACATACACTATATACACCACACTTACCCTATGTATGCACAGTATATATATACTACATTACACTTACCTGATATACATACTATAAAGACTACACTTACCGTAAATATACACTAGACTATGCTTACTCTATATATATATATACATTACATAGAGTACATGTACCCTAAATATACACTATATACATTATACTTGCCTTATACATACACTATATACTGTACACATACCTTATACACTAAATATTGATTAATTATCCTATATACACACACACACTATATGCACTACACATAACAAATGTAATACTATAATGACTACACATGTCATATACATACACTAAACTTACCCCATATACAGAAACTATATAGATTACGCATATCCTATACATACAATATATACATTGCACTTACCCCACATATAATATATATATATACACACACACACTACACATACCCTATATACAGATAATATATAAATTAAACAACACTTACCCTGTACAAACACTATATACACTATACATTTACTATATACTCTACACATACCTAATATACAGACTAGTTATAAAGATTACACTTATCATATATACAAAACATAAATACTACATTTATTCTACAGTATATACATACTACATAGACTACACTATGCAGATATACTATATACAAGACTACACTTACCTTATATACACACACAATATGTAAACTACACTTACCTTATATACACACCTTATGTAGACTACACTTCCCTTATGTACATACTGTATAGACTACATTTACCATATATAGAAACTTTATAGACAATACTTACCCTATATATACACTACATATATTAAAGTTACCATATGCATACACTATATACACTACACTTACTCTATATACAGACACTATAAAGATTACACTTATCCTACACACATACACTATATACACTACGGTTATCCTATATACACACTATTACACTACACCTTATTCATACACTATATACACTTACCCTATATACAGACTAACTATAAAGCTGACACATTCTATAAACACAACACATAGAGTACACTTACTTGCATAATAATAAAAAAAACTGATATTTCAGGAATGCTGCTATATACAAAGAGACTAAGGTATCATATTAATGGCATGATCAACCCTACCAGGCAACATGCCTGACTTAATAGGGTTGATCATGCTGACAGACGCTCTTTAAGAATATACTATACACTGAGAATATATGTAATGCCTGTTGATGTTTTCTCCTGTGGTCCGTGAGAAGGTTCTCTGTGAAGACTGCGGAGACTGAAGATTGTGTCTGAATTAAAAAGAAAACATGACATAAATATTCCAGCAGTTGTTGGACTCTTTAACACATACTGTCTATCAGGATGGACCCCGTGTCTCAATATTGTATCAAACAACGAGTGACCCCCGATGTCCATTCTAACTTGTCACACCTCACCCCTTTCATTTGCTAAGTGAACTGGACAACTGCAACTTCTGATACTCACTAATTTCCAACATTCTGTCATTTTCTGTGATTTTGTTGATGTCGTCACATAAAAAATGTACATGTAGTCTCAGCCCAATGGAGATTCTTAAAGGGTTGCAAAAAGAAGTATAAAAAGTATTCCCAAATCGTGCACTGAGACCCTATTTAGCATAAAACAGCAATTTGGGTAATAAAAGAATCAAGCATATTTTTATTTTTTATTCACATAGCCGTATCAGGGCTTGTCTTTTGCAGTACAAGATGTACTTTCTAATGGCGCCATTTATAGTTGCATACAATGTGAATGGGAAGCGGAAAAAACTAATTTCAAATGGGGTGGAATTATAAAAAAATAAACAATTCTGCAACAGTTTTATATTCATTTTTTTTTTTAACACCGTTTCCTATGGATTAAAACTGACCTATTATTTTTATTCTTGGTCATTACGATTACATTAGTCCCAGGTGCC
Source organism: Bufo bufo (assembly GCF_905171765.1). Lineage (NCBI taxonomy): Eukaryota > Metazoa > Chordata > Amphibia > Anura > Bufonidae > Bufo > Bufo bufo. The sequence continues at coordinate 48,362 of NW_024400096.1, forward strand.
TGCAGTTTAAAACAGAAGGCACCTGGCGGATATCGCGCCCGCTCTGTTCATGCGGTGTTTGTTACAGAAGCGCACAGAAATCCGTACAGATATTTGTGCTGACTTTCTGCACCTTATCCTACACCTGTGTACAGGCACCCTAAGGCTTGGAGGGGAGTATGCAAATTAACTCATACCAGCCCAACCAACTATCTGAATAGAAAATTACCCTTTTTGGGAGGGTTTTTCCGATATTTATATGACTGTGCCTGTAGTAATAGAGCAAGATTTGCATTTAAGGGTTCAATCCAAAAAAGCTGGTTTCACGAGCTAAGGCCTCATGCACACGACCGTGACGTTTTTTTGCGTTCCGCAAAAAATGGAAGCCGCCCGTGTTGCCTTTCGCAATTTGCGCCGGCAATATAAATGCCTATTCTTGTCTGCAAAGCGTGGACAAGAATAGGATATGTTATATTTTTTTAGCGGGGCCGCGGAACGGAGCCACGGATGCGGACAGCACACTGAGTGCTGTCCGCATCTTTTGCGGCCCCATTGAAGTGAATGCATGAGGCCTAAAGCCGCAATGCATATGAAGAACCTCACTGACAGGCAACTACATGAGATGAGTTTAATGACGCCAAGAATTTTCACATTTTAAGGCTTCATTCACACAGTCAGTGTTTGGTCAGTGATTTCCATCAGTGATTGTGAGCCAAAACCAGGAGTGGACACTACACAGACATAAGGTAGAAGGGAAAGATCTGCACCTGTTCTGTGTTTTGGACCCGCACTTGGTTTTGGCTCAAAATCACTGATGGAAATCACTGACCAAACACTGACTGTGCGAATAAGGCCCTAATGCAATCATCTGCAGTGTCTGCCATTCTTTATACTTCACCGTTCTTTAGGTAACTTCACCACATGTGTTGTAGACCTGACCAAAAGTCCTATTTTCCCTAGACACATAATAAACCGTTCGAATTTAGGGAAAACGCTAAACATCTTTTCCTGTTTTATTGTATTTATTGTAGCTTACTAAAAACACACCAGTTTTATACGGAGATATCCCGCACCTGAATATAACAGTTAGATATATCTCAGTCTCTTACCCCAGAAATCCCACCGTGAGCAGTGGACGTAAAAGCAGCTCCTCCGGGTGTCTCCAGAATTCATCACTAACCATAAAATCAGTTTCATCTCCCAAGGAGCCAACTGATGATTCTTCGATTCAAGCCGACCAATAGCTGTGTGTTTACTGCAGTTGCCATGGTGATGTCAACATCAGAGTTAAAGGGGACATTACCTTCCTGATCACTTTTTCTTTTCAAATACTAATCTTGATGAATTCCTGCACTTATGTCAAGTGTGAATAAAATCCAAATATTCTTTACATTTTATGCCATGGAGAGGTAGAAATGTGGCTGTGCTTGCACTCTATCGGAAAAAGCACCAGCCTATATAAGCTCCCACTGTACCAGCCACCAGAGAGGCTGGTGTTTTTTCTACAGTGTGCAAGCACGTCCACCACTGATGGATTGCAGGGAGGTCGTAACCATGGAAACGAGCAGTGTATAATGTGGTAAAAAAATGAATCCAGCCAGCAAAGGAGGCAATATGGACAATCACAATACATTAGTATGCCTTGTATTAACTTTCTCCTACCATGACAAATGCCACTTGCTGAAATGACACAATCCCTTTAAAGGTAGGTTTTGTCAGCTCCAAAATCCTCTGTCTATCCCACGTCAGAAACCGCTGTGCTGTGTTTTCTGCCACTGAATGGAGCTAAACCACTAGCAGGCTCCGGGTACGGCTTTGTGGGGGGCAATAACCCTCGGCTGCCTGAACTGCCGCTTGGCCTCCCATTGAATACAATGGGAGGCGGTTTCAGTGCAGATTCAGCCAGGTTTTCTGCACCAATGAAATGAACTCAGTGAGAGAGAGCGAGAGAGTGCAGTGAGAGCACAGCATGGACACGCAAGATAAGGTAGACCTCGCCTCACTCTAATCTTTTGGTCAGTTATTTCTATCAGTGATTTTGAGCCAAAACCAGGTGCGGGTCTAGCCACAGAACAGGTGCAGATCTTTCCCTTATACCTTATGTCTGTGTAGTGTCCACTTCTGGTTTTGGCTCACAATCACTGATGGAAATCACTGACCAAACACTGA